>NW_013665986.1:466163-467773 GCF_000517525.1 Limulus polyphemus
GCCCTCGTGTAGCTTTGCGCGAAATTAAAAAAAAACTGTTCAACGCCCTCGGGAAGTAACGTGGGGATTAGATCCGAACGCCTAGAGTGCATGCTAAATTTAGTTTAGATTGACAAAAAAAACTTTAAACATGAAATGCAGACACATAGATGGACTAGAACCACGGGAGGTCAGAGCTGAATAATTGTTTGTTTGTAATTAAGCACAAAGCTACACAATGGGCTATCTGTGCTCTGCCCACCACGGGTATCGAAACCCGGTTTCTAGCGTTGTAAGTCCGCAGACATACCGCTGTGCTACTGGGGGGCTAGATCTGAATAATAACCTTCTATGTCGAGATACTGTAAGGGTAACTTCGAATTTTGGTGGAGATCAAACGTAGAACCAAAACGGGCATTCGAGAGTTGACAAAAGGGTTCAGGTCCAAAACGTCGACCCCTTACGACACTCTTCAGGCTGCCTTAAATGTGCACGTCAAGTTTGGTTGAGATTTGTCAAGATGTGTAGGCGGGCAAAGCAGTTTTTCTTCATATATTTTGCTGGGCTAAAATCGACTCTGGCTGACTCAACTGGAAGAATACAGGTCTAGTTTTCAGTTTACTGACACTGTTGCTACGGTAAGAAATTAGCACTTGTTGAATAACTTCGGATATCACAAAATTGGAATCGGGAAATATACTTTATTCAAATGATATGTATAGATCCTAGACCAGGAACGACGCACAGACTCACATTTTTACTTAGGGCATAAAAGCTAGGTTGGCATTTTTAGTAACCTGTCAGGATAAGTAATACCGGATCGTTTCTTAAAGCGAGACTTTGGTTTCAGTACTGTAGTCTAACTCATGTGAAACATTGTAAAGCTAGCATTAGAAAATAGGCTTGGTCACTGAAGACCCTTTAAACCCTTAACTTGGAACATGTTCATGATAACACCAGAAAATAGACTTAGATCGTTGAAGACTTCCCTAACTCCCAGATTTGAAACATCGTCTAAATAACACCAGAAAATGGGCTTAGACCGTTGAAGACTTCCCTAACTCCTAGATTTGAAACATCGTCTAAATAACACCAGAAAATGGGCTTAGACCGTTGAACGCTTCCCTAACCCCTAGATTTGAAACACCGTCTAAATACACCAGAAAATAGGCTTAGACCGTTGAACACTTCCCTAACCCCTAGATTTAAAACACCGTCGAAATACACCAGAAAATAGGCTTAGACCGTTGAACACTTCTCTAATTCCTAGATTTGAAACACTGTCTAACAAACCCAAGAAAATAGGCTTATACCTTTGAACACTTCTCTAACTCCTAGATGTCTAACACTGTTTAACTAACACCAGAAAACAGGCTTATACCGTTGAAGACGTTCTCATCCAAGTAATGAAGCATAAACTGCGATTTTTTTAGCTCCTAGATAGCATAGACTTGCTTATTTAAGGCTGTCAAGCTAACAACAGAAATCGTGCTGAGTGTTCAAGAGACATTCTATAGGTCAGTTGTGTTATAGATCATACTGTGTTAATAAGTAATCATGTTAAACTATCGAAGGAATACATGCTCGGTTAATGGGTTAATTGCCAAGTATAAAAAAAAAAAAAAAAAAAA
>NW_013665986.1:468131-470060 GCF_000517525.1 Limulus polyphemus
AGTCGCAGCGCGTGTTTGGCACATTTGCAAATCTTGTGAACTAGAGAGGAGGGGTGTGTAAATTCTACAAGACTTTTCCAAGTAAGTATTGGTAAATATAGTGGCTGAAAATATATCTAGCGTAAGGTTGAAGCATATATTGAGACCACATAATGTAAGGTTGCTGCTTTTTGGAACGGCAGAAACCTTGACAAGTTTTCAAACAAAGGTCAATACGTCATTAAGGTGATTTAAACATATCATATTTCTTTTGTCTTTTTATTCTCATGTTAATGCTGTGACAATAAGCTCAAAAGGCCACAACCTACAGAGTATCCTATACCTATGACATACCTATACCATATTTTTTTTCTTTTTATTCTCATGTTAATGCTGTGATAATGAGCTCAAAAGGCCACAACCTACAGAGTATCAGATAACTATGACATACCTATACCATATTTTTTTTGTCTTTTTATTCTCATGTTAATGCTGTGACAATGAGCTCAAAAGGCCACAACCTACAGAGTATCCGATAACTATGACATACCTATACCATATTTTTTTGTCTTTTTATTCTCATGTTAATGCTGTGACAATGAGCTGAAAAGGCCACAACCTACAGAGTATCCGATACCTATGACATACCTTTACCATATTTCTTTTGTCTTTTTATCCTCATATTACCATGGTACCGTCCACTGAGAACATTGCTAACATGCAACCTTCTATAAAGTTGCATACTGGTTGAACAGGTAGTACCTAGAGATGTCGGCCTTATACTTATACTTATAGAATGAGAATAAGCACTGATGTGGTAGTGCAGTCGTGTAAGTCCTCATTGGACTTTGGCGGTTGGTGCCAAATCATCAACTGGTAAACAGTCCTCAACAGAATGCAGAACAAAGCTCCTCTCCGTTGGTGACAATTATTTTCTCTGAACCCTTTATTGCGCCATTTTAAATCTCAACTCATTTTGAGGATCGCATTATTTTCCATACATGGCAGTAATTAAATTCACCGTAGTTTTCTTTCTTCATTTGGTAACTTGTTCCTAGTCTTCGTATTCGTATTATACTAATAATTGGTAAGTATGCGTAAAACAGATTTTATGGTATCACATCCAGTCAGACAACGCACTGGTAGAATCAGAGCAAGTTACGGCTTACTGGACAAGCTACAAATAGCATGAAAAATATTGTAACAAACGAGTGATAAGTGCCTTTCTTGGCAACCTCTGGGGAAATAAAACAACAATAAAATAACATTGACATAGAAATAGTTAAAGTTCTAAAGTCCTACAAAAAATAAGAAATTTCGCAAAACCAGATTCATAATCCTGATACTCTCCGATGTGTGTTCATGTTCGAAAAAGTCGTAGATCAAATTTGTAAGGGGGTGAGATATCCATATAAAAAGAACTTTTTTCATTTATAGTACAGTTATTTTGTATTTTTTTTCCCTCGTCGAACATAATTTATCTTACTGCGCTCTTTGTAACAGAGGATATGAATTTTTCCCCGTCATTTAAATAATACAAATATTTTTGTTAGGCTAAATAGTTGCATAAACTATGGAAGTTTATTATTTATCGAATTACACACTTAAGTGTATATCTTTTCGTCCTAATGTAACATAAGACGATATATATAATAAGTTTGTTCTTTCTGTAGCGTTATAATAAATTCATTATTTATTCTGTATAAGTGCGGGTTTCAAGATAACGAGTGATCAAGAAAAGTCGTCCAGTTGATCTTTCTTCAAGTTATCTTTGTTTCTTAGTCATTTTCAAAATTAAGTGGTACCTGGTACTGCCCACTGAGAACATTGTTAATTTGCGATCTTGTGTAAGGTGAGGACAATGTTCCCTCTGGTTGTGCGGATAGTACCTATAGACTTTGCCCCTACCTTTCTAAAACGAGAATGACCAGTCAAGTGGTATCAAAGTCG
>NW_013665986.1:471082-486831 GCF_000517525.1 Limulus polyphemus
AAACAACAAACCAACTAAATTTTATGTAAAAAAAGGCATTTTGAGACAATACATAAATTACTCCCGAAAAAAAAATCGAAGAACGTAAAGAGTGAATAACTCTTCAATTGAAACACGAATATCTACAATAAATTCTTTATTAAAGTTATGTGAACTCTTGCCCTCCAGTGGCACAGCGGTTTGTCTGCGTACTTACAACGATATACGTGGTGGGTAGAGCACTGGTAGCCCATTGTGTAGCTTTGTGCTTAACTTCAAACAAACAAACAAACAAACAATGTGATCTCTTCAAATAATATAACTGAAGACAGTTTTGAAATTGCAAAGCAAGATAAATCATTTAGTGACGTTGAATGTAAAAAATATATACATATTAGATGCAGTTTCACATCTTTTTTGAAGACCTTCAAAATAAATATAAAATTATTAAACACATCCGAGAAGTGTAATTGGTGGATCTGGCTGATCAATTGGAACGTGATCTCCATTCTTGGTGGATCTGGCTGATCAATTGGAACATGATCTCCATTCTTGGTGGATGTGGCTGATCAATTGGAACGTGATCTCTATTCTTGATGGATCTGGCTTGATCAATTGGTACGTGATCTCCATTCTTTGTGGATCTGGCTGATCAATTGGAACATGATCTCCATTCTCTGTGGATCTGGCTGATCAATTGAAACATGATCTCCATTCTTCGTGGATCTGGCTGATCAATTGAAACATGATTTACATTCTTGGTGGATCTGGCTGGTCAATTGGAACATGATTTACATTCTTGGTGGATCTGGCTGATCAATTGGAACATGATCTCCATTCTTGGTGGATCTGGCTTGATCAATTGGAACATGATCTCCATTCTTGGTGGATCTGGCTGATCAATTGGAACACGATTTACATTCTTGGTGGATCTGGCTGAACAATTGAAACATGATCTCCATTCTTGGTGGATCTGGCTGGTCAATTGAAACATGATCTCCATTCTTGGTGGATCTGGCTGATCAATTGGAACATGATCTCCATTCTTGGTGGATCTGGCTGATCAATTGAAACATGATCTCCATTCTTGTTTTGCGTTTTCAATTTGTCTTGACGAGAACACAGACGTAACATTGTCAGTTCGTTTAGCGAATATCCCTCGTCATGCAAAGGGCAAAGAAATGCAAGAACTTATTAAATTAGGAAACATATTAGAAAGAACGTGGGGTGCAGATATTTCTGAATTGGTTTTAAGGATGGAACTGATATTAAAAAATTAGTTTGAGTTACTACTGATAGTGAGTGCTCTTAACGTGATTGGTCAAGCTTTAGGTTTTCTAAATTTGTTTCAAAATCATGTTGGTCATTCGATAATAGGTTCTCATCAAGAAGTATTATGTGCAAAAGACGGTTCTTCGGCATTAAAAGAAATGATCGTTTTTACAGTAGCACGAGATTTTACCCGTGGTGGGCAGAGCACAGATATCCCATTGTGTAGCTTTGTGCTTAACTTCAAACAAACAAACAAGATTTAAAAAAAAGACAAATTAAAAAGCTTTTGGAAGACGTAAAATCAGAACAAGAAACATTGTTTATGTATAACAGTGTTGGTTGGCTTAGCCATGCGCTTTCTGTAGAAAGCAATTCGTTTGTTTATGAACAGGAATAATTTTTTTTTTCAGAATTATATGATGTTCAATGGCTCTCAAAATTAGCTTTTTTTGTGGGTGTTTTTCTTACTGTCCTTTCGTTGCTCCTGAATGATCTCAACAGACAACTGCCAGGATATGGAAAAATATTGCCGTCATGTTTGGTTTTATTAAAGCTTTTGAAATTAAACTCGAAATATTTTAAAAGTATATTGAAACGTCTTCAATGAAATATTTTCTCGAATCGAAAGAATAATTCTTATTTGATTTGGACACACATGAAAAACGAAGTGAGGGTTTGTTTCAACTCTCTTCATATGAGTTAATTTCCACAATGAAAAATGTCCATTAAGATTTTAATGCTAAGTATGTTTCAATCGACTTATTTTTGTGAAAACCTTTTTTCGACTATTAATTTCATAAAGTCAGATGTTAAAACAGACTAACAGACGTAGATTCAGCGGCGCTTTTTACTCCTCAGTTAACAAATTAGGGGCCAAACGTTAAAGAACTTTCATTAAAAATGGTCCAAAAAAGATCAAATAAATACAGTATTTATAAGTATACATAAAACATTGTAACTCTAAAAATCAATAAAGTATAGGTACACAATAATATATATAGCACACATGAAACTATATAACACTTATTTTATTTTGACACGTCAGTTAAAGTTAAATCCCTGGTTTAAACTATAGTGATATCGGTTAATCTGTTTTAGATTATCAGTTTTCAGTTAAAGTTAAATCCCTGGTTTAAACTATAGTGATATCGGTTAATCTGTTTTAGATTATCAGTTTTCAGTTAAAGTTAAATCCCTGGTTTAAACTATAGTGATATCGGTTAATCTGTTTTAGATTATCAGTTTTCAGGAGAAATTAAACTCGCACAACGCCGGGGATTATTTTATTATTATAATTCACAGATCGTAAATGGTTGGCCTGTTACAGATAATCATCGTTTAGTATACACTAGGTCACATTGATTAGTGTGCTACAGATGATTAGTATTTGATATACACTACGGTCATATTCATTAGTCTGCTACAGATGATCAGTGTTTCATACACACTACGGTCACATTACTTAGTCTACTCCAGAGGATCAATATTTAACATATACTACGGCCACATTGATTAGTCTGCTACAGATGATCAATGTTTCATTAATCAATATGACCGTAATGTATATGAAACATTGATCATCTGTAGCAGACTAATCAATGTGGCCGTAGTATATGTTAAATATTGATCCTCTGGAGTAGACTAAGTAATGTGACCGTAGTGTGTATGAAACATTGATCATCTGTAGCAGACTAATCAATATGACCGTAGTGTACGTCTTTTACAGATGATCAATGTTTAGTATAACTGTTAATCATCAGATTAGATTAGGAAGCACACATCTGTTAATCATAAATTCAACAGTAACCATGTGCAAAGAAATCACTTTTATACGAAACTAGCCTACGTACGGGGAAGAAGTAGAGGCTTAAGTGGGTGTCATGGGGTCAGATCCAAAAGCAGACCTTAACCCCTGTGCCACTTATAGGGTGTCCTACGGGTACATCCTAGGTTTGGTGACGATCGGTTAAGTGGTTCGCAAGTTATAAGCGGACATACACATAGACTTTTGTCAAATACTGATTTAAATAAAGAAATAATAATCATGTTATAGTTGCTGAAACAACGTATTGTTCCCAACGCTTCTTTATAATACGTTGATTGGAGACACATTAGCATCTCCTGACTTCTGTAAATTGTTTTTAAAGTAAATGGAGTGATGTATTATGTTTCTTAAAATGATACAGTCTACGAAACGAATCTTTTATCTTTTAATATTTGTAAATGTCTGTACCTTAACTTGCTGTATCAGAGAAGCTGGTTTACTGATTTTTTTGTTTTCGAAAGAATATAATTTTCAAAAGCCGATCTCAGAATCACTGACCGCAAATGATATGGTAAGCAGCTCGAGCAGGAGAGATTTGGAATATGTCAAATCTAGATCTGTGGATATGTCAAACATAACGTTAAGGAATTTTTGAAGAGGGTTCGTAAAAGTTCAAACAAAATAGATTTTTCTGATATGATAAAATTTCAATAGATATTCAAGAACACTAACGATCTGGATTTCGGACTAGCTAATGAAATAACTATTACATGTACGTATTGTTCATGTTCACGAAGAGGATAGCAGGTCTAACATTTTGTTTGTTTGTTTGTTTTGAATTTCGCGCAAAGCTACACGAGGGCTATCTGCGCTAGCCGTCCCTAATTTAGCAGTGTAAGACTAGAGGGAAGGCAGCTAGTCATCACCACCCACCGGCAACTCTTGGGCTACTCCTTTACCGACTAATAGTGGGATTGACCGTCACATTATAACGCCCCCACGGCTGAAAGGGCGAGCATGTTTGGTGTGAGGGGGATTCAAACCTGCGACCCACAGATTGCGAGTCGAGCGCCCTAACCACCTGGCCATGCCGGATTTTTTTTTTTGGAAATGTCAAGAACTGTAAAATTTAACTTTCCGTATTTCTTTGTCGTATATCTATCTACCTTCCTTCATTGAGACGCCTCGAAACTGTTGTTTGTTGGCGCAAAGCTACACAATGGGCTGTCGGCGCTCTGTCCGTTAGGGAAATCGAACACCGGATTTTAGAGTTGTAAGTCCTGTTGGCTCACTTGAAAGGTAATAAATTAGGCTTCATGAATTTCCATCCGTGTTTATTTATTTTACTGAAGTAATTATCTGGACATTTAATTTTAGTCATAGAAGAACTCGTGAGCTTTGTAACTGGAGACCATCATATTTCGCCCTCGGGCAAAAGTCAAAAAAAAAGAAAGACTTTATGCCTTTTTTAATATATGTAAATAAAGGATAACATAAACATGTTTTATGTATGAAATAGAGCGAGGTAACTACTATCTATTTATATTAGTTTTAATGTTTTAGAAGATTTTTATCACACAATTTCTGTCAACAAAGTGGACTAGCACATAACGTCATTAAGCCTACTATTGTATATGTACGAAAAATAGCCTTCAGGTGAACAACTATTGGTATCATGCATAACGAAGTAATGAAGAACTATGTTATTTAATGGATGTTATTGTGTTATAGATAATAAATTGACCAAAAAAATGAAATATGTATTCCGAAAGGTCCCATAGATATCATCCCGGGTGCTTGAAGTGTCTGTGTTTCAGATATGGTGACTTTTATGAGTTATTAATTTTTATTAGTGTAAAGTCTGAGTTGATATTACACCCGCCAACATGCTTTGAAGCGATAGTTACAGGAATGTTGGTAATGCTGCGTTTCAGCTTCTCATAATGGAATTCAACCTTTTCTTCCCGCGCGTGTGTGTGCATGTATAAATGTGCATATGCGTGTGTACGTGGGCTTTATTTCTATAAATTTGAAACTTATGATGTAATAGAAGCTATAATAAATGTACTTACAGTGGAAATCTTTTGATTGTGTGTTTTAAGCTGCAAAATGGGCTATATGTGTTGTGCCCGTTGAGGAAATCGACCCCCGAATTGTATGGTTATAGTTCTCAAGCTTACCACTAAATCACCAGGGAGCAAGTAGTTTTGTTTTAAAATCACACGACTCAAGTTAGATTATTTTTCCTTTTATAGCTCTAAATGTTTCGTAAACCTTGAATACATAAAATACTCAGAATTTTAAAATGAATTTAGTTTTAAAAAGTTCGGTTTTGTTTTGTTACGAATTATATTTAAAAATAGAAAATTTACACAGCCCGTTTAATATCTTTGTTCTGGAATTTCACTCTTTGATCAACTGTTCTTAAAACAAAAGTAATATTTTATAATTTCCTCATATTTAACGAACACATCAATAAAAATACATGCAAACAAATATTTTGTTAAAATATTTATGAAAATAGTTTGTTTCGGATATTGGCGCAAAGCTACACAAGAGCTGTATGAGTTAGCTGTCAGTAGTTTTTAATTGAGAGGCTAGACAGAAGGCAGTTAGTAAACAACACCCATTACCAACACTTGGACTACATTAATGAAATAGTTGGATTTGACGGTCATTCTTATAATGTACCAACGACATCAAAGTGCGAAGGACGATTTCGTGGCAACAGAACACGAATCATGGACTCTTAAGGTTGATATTTCCGCATGTTCACTGATAGGCTCCGCCCAGACTAAGAAAATTAAAAGTGAAAATTTTTCAGATATAAGGAGGATATCAATACACCACTGAAACCCACAGTATTCAAGTTTTTGTCTTTCAAAAATGTTGATATAAGTTAAAATACAAAATAGTTACTTATTACCAATGTTATATCCAATTCTAGTTTTCTAGCGACCACTATTATAAGCAATCCTGATTTTTTAGCTATCTGTGTTGTAGTCAATCTTGGTTTCTTAACAACCAGTGCCAGAGCATATACTAGTTTTAAACCACAGATATTTTGGAGTATCTGGATAATAAGATTACTGTTTGTTTCTGAGAAGTGTCTGAGATAAGAAAATATAATTAATCAAAAACTAGTTACAAGATATATATATATATATACAATCAATTAAACGACATTACGTTAAGCCTATTATATTTAACACTACTATTTTTAATCTAGTTCGCTAAGGGTTTTCAAGAATTCGAAGACTGTATAATAATAGTATTTCAACCACGCTATATTCTTCATATTCCTCGCCAACGACACGTTTCTCTCAGTCTAGAGCTGCCCCCCAGTGGCAGAGCGGTATGTCTGTGGACTTACAACGCTAGAAACCGGGTGTTGATACCCGTGGTGGGCAGAGCACAGATAGCTATTTGTATAGCTTCAAAACAAGAAACAATCTAGATCTCTTCAGGCCGGCTGGGATACAACGAACAGAGTAGTGATCAGAATACTGTTTATATAGGCCATTTGTTACAACAACAGTTGTTATGGTGTGAACACCTTTTACAAGCTGGCGAGGCATGATTATAGTCAATTAAACTTGTCATAAGACATTATGCTAGGCCTAAGAGACTAGATTAAGAATGTAGTGTTAGAAAATATAATAGGCCTAACATAATGTCATATGACAAATAAAATTTACTATAATCATGTTTCGCCAGCTTGCATACCTATCAACACTGAGAGGTGCCAAATCAGGGGACTTTTTTGGAAGGACTGCAACAGCGAGCAGCGTCCCCTGGGGGGGGGCATGCTCCTCCAGAAAATTTAGAAAAAAAAGTGCACTTTTATGCATTCAGGAGAACTTCAGACATTTATTTACATTTATAAGATAGAATTTATGTTGTTGTTTTTTTTTTCATTTCCACTGGGCTTATATAATAAGAGAATCACAGTCATCTGCTGATATTGTTGTACACTTTTATTGTAAGAACTGAAAAATAAAAAAAATACACATATCCTGATTAGTGTTCTTTGTTATATTCGTATGTTGCACTTTTGGCATCTTTCAATACCTGCTTGCTCGGCTTGTATTTACTGGCTGAGGAATCTGAATTAAACTTGCAGTTTAAAAGAGCACATACTGTGTCATGCTCTGAATCAGTCCTGTTCTTTGTTACGCTCTTTCTCACCAGTAAAAATATTTCAATACCTGCTTGCTCGGCTTGTATTTACTGGCTGAGGAATCTGAATTAAACTTGCAGTTTAAAAGAGCACATACTGTGTCATGCTCTGAATCAGTCCTGTTCTTTGTTACGTTCTTTCTCACCAGTAAAAATGTCCTTTCACTCAATTCATTGGAGTGTGGTACAACAATCAGACAGTATCACACAACAATCAGACAGTATAACAATGTCACACAGTAAATATTTACTTTATCCTGGTTGGTACTCTGTGGAGTTAACTTTTGTGACCCTATTCATTTTGTTCAATTATTAAAAAGGTTGATATCAGGAGATCCTGGTCGCGTGTCGGGAAATCGGGAAACAGGACTCCATATCATGAAACTCCCGCCGAAATCGGGAAAGTTGACAGGCCTGAGCTTGTAAAAGGCGTCCACATTATAACGATTATCTATACAATTCTTTGCAATTTTTGAGCAAATAAAAACTTATATTTTACTTTCTGTACTTCCGAATAAATTTAATCTCAGTTCTCCGCAGGTTTTAAATTGCATATAATATAATACAATATAATCCTGAACCTTCTTAAAAGCAACAGGTGAAAATATCAGACTTCCACTGTATCATAAGTATTGTTTTATGTTCAAGTAACTCGTGACGACCAAGATCTTTCTACTCTAAATGTTATGTTTTTAATTTTAACATTGTAGATAGTAAAGCATACAATAAGCTCTGTTTCCTATCTTTAGTTTGTGAGCCATGTGAATGAAACGTGCGAATGGGTTGTTATAAATGTGTCGTTAGTGCTTTATAAAAAAAAAAAACTTAGGTTACCATTTCGTTACAGAAACAAAGATGGTTAAATAAGCCTCTTAAGCTTATGAAGTTCTGAATCGTCGAAACCTTTTTATTTTGTTTTTATAGATAAGTCATTTGACAATACCTATTTTGAGGCTGAGTTCGCAAGAGATGCTTAAATCCACTTATTTACATAAAAGATCAGGATATGGAGCTGTCGAGGATATATGATATATGGAGCTATTATATGACTTATTTCAGATGCTGAAGATAATGGAGTGCTTTAATAACCAATTTGTTTGTTCTTTACGTTATATCTTCGGTACAACGAAAACGCTAAAATATTATGTCATTTAAAACTAATTCTAGATATAGGTAATCTAGTGAAATAAAAGATAAGATTTCCAGGAAAACAGATGATGATATTTTCCACTATTTAATTTTTTTTTCTTTTAGTTCTTTGAATGTGTGCCAAACACTACTAGCTAACTTTTGGTTTCGAACCTCAAATGTTATGAATCTTTTAAAGTACAATGTTTGGAAATTATTCTAGATAATGATGCTAATAAATCTCTAAAGAAATTATGTAGCTTCATTTACTTTCTGGCTTAAGGTAGTGATTCTGGCAAAAATTACTAAAACATATCAATAATATTAGAATTTGAAAATATTAAAAGTTTTGTGTATTTAATGTTGTTTATTTCATTTTAAAACGCGTATTTCTTGAAGGTATTCGAGGAGATATTCATAAGTTTTCAATAATATAATATCCGATATATCTTACTCCATAAGATAATACTAACAAATTGAAAATACTAACTTAAATTAAGGAGTTTTAGAGTAGGTTATCGTAAATAAATAATTGTTTCGGGATTTTCTATTCTAAACTCTTAACACACACCAGCTAGTGAATAATTAATTAAAACGTAGAGAAACCTAATCTTAAATAATTTGTCCTTATATATTCGTAGTGGTATGTGTATGTGTGTGTTTGTTTAGCACGCCTTGCAAGCGTGCTTTTCTTCATAACACTTCAGTTAATTCTGAAAGCCGACTCAACGATAATGGCCATAGCCCTGAAAAGGCCCACTACTCTTACATCACCAAGCACTTAAGAGGAGAAAATAACTTATCAGAAAAGTGTGAACAAACATCAAACACTGTTTCCTCAAAATAATCTCTATACTTTCAATATCTAAGAAACAGTTGCTAAGCCTTTTTCGAAACGAAGAAGTTAAACTATTTATTCAACACTCAGATTTAAATATTCTACAAAGTGAAGCATTATTCTACGTATTTAAAATAAATAACACTATTTAGTGTGAGCGCCACACCGTCACTTTACCCTATGCTACACTAGATTAATCCTAACTAAACGACATTTAAAGACAATTTTAATCTTATACGGGTTGAACAATTTGTGTAATGTAGAGAGCTCTATTTTGGTCACTAAGATTTAAGTAATTTACTATTAAATAGTGTAATGACTCTTTGTAATACGTATAACTCTTGTCCCCGAGGGGGAAAAATCCAAGTTACACATCTCTTATTCTATTTGTCAGTATCATTAACATTATTATATAATAATAATGATATTTTTAAGAATGAGTTATAGGTTTACCACTAAATTAGGGATAAAATTATACAAAAACCAACTCGTTTATTTCCGCGACGTCTTATTTGTGTTATTGAGCATCAGTGTTGATAGAAAACAAAGTTTTAAAGACACATACATATATATATATATATATATACTTATAAATAAATCCAAGTTCATCATAAGCTACATAACCTTAGAAAAAAAACTAAATCTGATTTTGTTCCTTTCCTTCCATCAATTGGTCTTAAAAAACGTGTTTAAGCACATCATACACTATTCATGGTTTATTTAACGTCAAACTCAATGCTATAGAAAATGAAGCTACAGGTAATTTTGTATAGAGAAATGAAATGCGATGTTCTACTCAAAATGCAATCATAATTTCAACAAGCATTGCCAAAAACAATAGAAACATAGTTGTACTTGGTCTGCGGAGCTGCGCCCATGCAGCATGTTTCCTTATTTTTCAATATATGATTAGAAATAACTATTGTTTGTAGCTGTAGACATTAACAAGAAGTTAACAACTAACATGTTATATGTTCTTTAACAGTTTTTTTTATTCATCCACATTTCTGTATGTGACGATTTTCTTCCCATCGCTACAGAAAATTTCACAAATTTAATCTGGACCAAAACCAAAACCGTCTTAAAATGAAAAGTTCAATCAGAAGAAACCTTAGTACTTCATTTCAAACGAAAATGAAACAAAGAATGTAAGAACAGATCTACCAAAGGAGAAAATAATAAGAAACCTCTGCAGTAAACGTTTCTGAGGTCTTTAACAGGGAGCGTCACATTTCGGGACAATGACTTAATATCGTAGTTTGTTTAGCTAAAAGTCGCGGGAAGATTGTGAGAGTATTTTACGTCAGACTATCGTAGAGCAGTTCAACAAACTTTATAAACAGCATTCAATATTCACCGCTTTCATAAAAGATAAATAAAAGAAGATATTTACTCTAGTACTGATATCTCTCTCTTCAACTTTAGTCTCTCCAGAAAGGAAGTATTTCACTGACTTGTAATAAAAGTATATTGAAGTGAGAGTAATACATGAAAGATATCGTTTCGTTCGATAGCGGTGAAGCGGGACTGGCGAAAATGTAAGAAACTGCTTATAGTTCGATTGTGCTCTAAGCTTTCAAACGTTGTATCTTTTATTTTGAAGGAACTAGTCTTATTGACCGATTCTGCTTCCAATTGTTGACCTATTCAATATTAGCTGATCATCTATACCGATACTTTAAGAAGAAGTGTAAAACGGATCTGAAGAAGAAAGGTTGAATTGCAACAGTACAAGCTACAAGCCTAATATATATTAGAAAATTGATAGGTAATAATACTTGTTTTTAGTTAGAGTGTAAGATTTGTCCTACCAGTTCGATGTGAAACTTCATACTGTGGATTTTGATTTAAGCTATGAATCGTATATCAGTTAACTACATGGTCTATTAGTTAAGATATTTTGATGTTCATGGCTCTTTGGTCTAATCTTTTATGACCTTCAATTAAAAAAGCTACTGTAAGTTTTTAGCTTTCATATCGCTGTGCTACACAGTGGTTTACTTGTATGGAAACAAATACTAATCGTGCATGTAGAACAATAATCAAGTCATAGGTGGATTCTCTTTATATTTTAACATGTGATTTAAAACCTAATAAAAAACGTGAATAACAGTATACGTGATGTGTAACTAAATCATTTAATAAGCAAAGCTATGCCTAAAGTATAGATTGACAGACAGTAAATATGAAAAAATCATATATATATATTTAAAAGAAATAGATTTCACCAACAAAATAACAGAAAGGATTATAAAACTTGGAAGTGGTTCGTTGTAATGTGGATAGCCACGAGATATATTTCTCTGACAAAGCATCTAGAAGGAATAGATCTTACCAGTAATGTGACAAAAGGAATTTTGAAACCGGAAGTATCCTCTCAAGTTAACCAAGAAGTGGATAAGGAATTTAGAAGGATTCAGTTTCATCAAAAAATATAACAGAAAGACTTATAGAAACTGAAGAAAGTCTCGAAATTTGTCGGGAAAAGTTAAAATAATACAACTGGTGATCTGGGCGAATAAGCTATCAAAAAGGAAGTTTTAAAGACGAAGAATGTCAAGAGAATAATAATTCTTCCCCCCCCCCCAAATAAATTTTGTGCTCATCAGTAGGATATCTACTGTTTTAAACATAAGCAGCAAATTGTTTAATCAAAATAATATAGCTTTTTTTTATAACTTTTGTTTTATAGAAATGGAACTAAAGCTCAGTCTCAATAGAGTTTAATAACAAAAATCGGGTGGTAATAAAGAGGGGGAATCTTTGGTGAAACCGACATTTAATCTATATCCCATATTATGTAGAACTATATAATAAGACCTTTTTTGGTAAAAAAGTTAGAGAATTTTTCTAACCTTAAAAAAACGTTTTAAAGATAAAATCACGAGAAAAGAAAGAGGAGCTCCTGTTTATTTAAGAATTAATCTCGATATTGTTATACAATAAACTGATAAAAAGAGTTTTGTGTTTGTTTGTTGTTATGAAGAATTCCTATTATTAAAAAATTACTTGATCATAGGATCAGGAAGAAATTTGTGAAAAGAAAATGGAATATTTTGTATGCTTGTTACTTCTTAAGCATGAAGCTACACAGTAGGGCTACTGAACCACTAGGATGGGGTGAGGCCAAACGGAAGATAGTTGGTAAGGTAAAGAAAAAGCTGATAGACTATACGTACAAGCTTAGGGATAATTTATAAATAAAGAAGTGGGATATATTTTGGATAACAATGAATTGAATATTTCTATGGTTTGCCAGAAATTATACAAATGTGAAATATACTAAACATTTTGACTGACTACTGATATGATCACTTAACTCTCTAAACACATGTTTTTTTTGCGCGTTCTGCCAGAATTATTTTCATGATATTATAATATTATCATCATACCATATAAAATTTCAGTTTTCTTAATTTTGTGTTACCCTTCAGCATCAGTGGTACCCACATGAAGTATTGTTGTGTAAATAGCCTCAAAGAGTGTGTAGAGAGACTGGTGGGTGGCGAAGTAGTTTCGAATGCTAAGTCGTTTGTCGTTGCCCATTGATGTTGTCATCGCAATAAACTTCAGCAGCTCGTAGTGGGTAAAGGAGAGACCAGTCCAAATACCTCGACTGTCTCTAAGCAGGCGTTTACTTTGAAACTTGTGCTTTGACGTACTCGTTGATAGCAGTTGTGAGAGCGTTACTTATATCTTCTGTAAACAGAGCTCTGAAACAGTCGACGGCCGTTGAGATATCCTTGATGTCAACGTGCACACTAGGATCACGTCTGTATTTCGGCATAAACTCCAAGTCATTACTTGTAGCCGACTTATCTTGCAGAGCTACCTCAGCCCAATCATTATCTCTGGCTCTGGTAGTGGACGTATATCCAGGAGGTGAATCAAGTCTAGCTGGGGGCTCGCTTTCGTGGCCCCTTTGTACCAATAGATCCTGGTTGGGGCGATGTCCCCTCTGATCAGCTGATTGAGAAGCACTGGAACTGGGTCTCGATGACTGTTCTGAGTCGCTTTCATCACTAGTCTCTCTTCCAAAGTCAAATTCAAGATTGGAATTGTCATCTTCATCACTCCCTCCTTCATCTAACACATTGAACAGACTCATTATTTGCTGAGCAATAAAACGTTTCGGTGGCCTCTTTCTACTCGCCATCTTTGTTTTACAATTGATGTAAACATGAAAACACTGAAAAATCTGTCTGAAACACAACTTGTTGATCTGAAATTTGTTTGAAAACATACGACAATGCTTCACGGAACTTCCTGTCTATATATATAAAAGGTGAATTATGCTAAGGTTTGGATTAGTTTTCAACCAAAGTGACATAAATGTTATCGAACGCTGTCACCTTCTGATGGGTAAATTGGGATTTTCGGCCACATGCTTCTAGCGTCCGCTCAGATTTAAGAAGTTGACTGACGATCGCGACACCCTGTTATAGGGATGATATTAAAATTACCAATCCTATCAGTAAAATTCTTCATATAATACACAATCTTCTATTCCCAAATTTGTCCCACGGTGCGACAGTGGTACGTCTACGGATTACAACGTTAAAATCCGGGATTTGATTCCTCGAGGCGTACACAGCAGATAGCTTAATATGACTTTGGTCTAAAACAAAACAATCGAACAAGATTTCCAATTTGTCTTGCAATATAGAGATTATAAAGATTTTATTAATAAAATCCCTAAGAAAACTTAAGAGGATGTTATTTATCTTTTATATCATTAGCTTTATATCACAGTATATGCATAGTTATGGATTAAAAGATACTGTTAAGTACTTACTTCAAAGATATGAAGATATTTTTGAATCCAGATTTAACTCTTTTTTTTTTTTAGTTTTAGAGAGTTTCATTTCTCTTTCAGTTCACTTTTGTTTTAGATCATTGTCTCTGATTTTCGTGGCAAGATCTATTATCAATTCTGACTCTGTTATAGTTCTGATTTTCATGGCAAGATCTGTTATCAACTCTGACTCTGCTATGGTTCTGATTTTCAAAGCAAGATCTATTATCAACTCTGACTCTGCTATGGTTCTGATTTTCATGACAAGATCTGTTATCAACTCTGACTCTGCTATGGTTCTGATTTTCATGACAAGATCTGTTATCAACTCTGACTCTGCTATGGTACGAAAGTAACTTCCACATATACAAAATATGTGATGGTTTGTTATTTTGACGATAAAATATTTGATCTATTCCTACACTATTCAATACAGAGTACGTAAACTATTGATTTCTGGATTTTTGCATAAAATTTAAGATTTTCCTCAACTTATTAATGCTATGAATTCTGACCTACGTTATATATATGTGAAAGAAATATATTCTGTGTTTGCAAGTTTCGTGTTTTTTGTTGTTAAGCACAAAACTACACAATGGGTTAGCTGTGCTGTGACCATCCCTGGTATCGAAACCCAGTTTTAGCGATAAGCCAATAAAGGGTGGGGTACGCTTCGGTTATCACATCTGGAGACAGATATTTAAGCATTGACGTTTATTATAAATCCGTCTACCCTCACAAATCCTAGACACAACAAGTTAAATATCCTTTGTATCTAATTCTTTCCAGAAAACTAAGGGATAATTTTAAAACTCCCGTTACCCTGGAAACGTAATTACAAGAGGTTTTGAGATGCTAAAGAGAGAGAGAGTTAAAGAACCCTTAAAGATAAATATAAGAAAAAAACTAGTATTTCCCCAGTTATTATATTTTTCCAATTGCGGCCGTAAATGTTAAACATGTTGAAGAAAAACTTTAATATAATATGGGCAAAAATAATGCTCTCAATGTCAACTTATCTTACCTTGTACATGGACTAAAGATTTATAAAAACTACTCCCGTGAAGAAATTTATTTGTGCGAAACAAAGTAATTGTGATTTATGTCCAAAATGATATACTAAAGAACAAAAATATTCCCGGTTCTACTGGTGAAATAATGTTTGATGTTAGCACCAATGTAACTGCCTTTTTTAAACATTCTTTATGTGTTTTAAATGTGTAACAGATCATAAAATTTATGCTAATGAAACTAGAAATATAATATTAGTTATGAACTTATATAAATGTAATATACGTAATCCTACCTCTATCCTTGTAATATACGTAATCCTATCTCTGTCCTTGTAATATACGTAAACCTACCTCTATCCTTGTAATATACGTAACCCTACCTTTATCCTTGTAATATACGTAACCCTACCCCCATCCTTGTAATATACGTAAACCTACCCCCATCCTTGTAATATACGCAACCCTTCCCCTATCCTTGTAATATACCTAAACCTACCTCTATCCTTGTAATATACGTAACCCTACCCCTATCCTTGTAATATACCTAAACCTACCTCTATCCTTGTAATATACGTAACCCTACCTCCATCCTTGTAATATACGTAATCCTACCTCTATCCTTGTAATATACGTAACCCTACCCCTATTCTTGTAATATACCTAAACCTACCTCTATCCTTGTAATATACGTAACCCTACCCCTATCCTTGTAATATACGTAAACCTACCTCTATCCTTGTAATATACGTAACCCTACCTCCATCCTTGTAATATACCTAA
>NW_013665986.1:487515-495141 GCF_000517525.1 Limulus polyphemus
ATAATACTTTACAAAGTCAAAGCTCTATAATTTTAAATTATTGTAAAATTGAAAAAAACTGTGAATTCTAATCATTTTTCTAATGTTTAAAAACTACGATTTCAGAACCATATCAACTTATATCATTAATAGCTATTTTATGTCTGTATTTAGAAAATATAGGATATATATATATATATATATATTATGGTGTTTTTACTCTGCCCCACCCCAGTGGCACAGTGGTAAGTCAGAAAGCTTATAATGCTAAAACGGGGTTTCGATTCCAGTCGTGGGCAGGGCACAGATAGCCTGTTGTGTAACTTTGTGCTTAACTCCAAACAAAATTTCAATTTTAGTTATTTTCAAAGAAGTTACAAAGTTGAAATGGTTAAAATCGTGAAACTGAGGTATAGAACAGTGTTTATAGTTTTTATTGTTACACGTTTAGTCTTCATATGTTTAGACTAAGCCGAGTGTGACTTAATGGTTAGAAAGCCTGACTGTGAATATGGAGATCTATGGCTCGCGTCTCATTTCGTCAAAAATGCACTCCACTATTTGGCGAATTGTGTGGGTTATATGGGTGATAGTCAAATCTTACTATTCAGTTAAAGAAGCCTAAGAGTTAACGGTGGGTCCTGTTGACTAGTTTTGTCCATCAGCTCAAAATTAGGGACGGCTAATGCAGACACCCGTTGTTTGGCTCTGCGCGGTTTTCCGAAACAAAAATATTTAAACTAGTGTGATAGAAGAATTAAGCCAAGTCTCGGATAGTTGGCCCTCAAGAAAACACCACAGTAAACTGAAATAAAGTATTTTAAGAATAAATATATTTATGTTGTCAGATACGTAGAACTACAACTTTAGGTTTAAAGAAAAAAGTTAGGTTTTGTCACCTATTTCTTAACATTTCAAGAGCGTGTTTGAGAGTCTTATTGGTAATGTTTTTCTGAAATATATTTTTCTGTTTTGAATGAGCATACATGGGAAATATTGTAAGAAAACAAGTTACCTGAACCCTGTTCTTTTCAATGAGTATTTTAACATATTAGTCCCCCGGTTGAAAAGCGGTAAGTCTTCGGATTTACAACGCTCAAATCAGGGGTTCGATTCCCCTTGGTGAACACAGCAGATAGCTCAATGTGACTTTGCTATAAGAAAAAACACTCACACATTTTAACACATAAATATAAAAAAGGTTTTCAGTCAGCAGTTACAGTATAATTATAAGGGAGTTATATTGATTAAATTCATTCCAACACGCACCAGACATGGCTTAGTGGTTAGTGTGTCGGGCTGCGGATTGGAAAATCCATGGTTTAAGCTCGCGATATGCCGCTCAACATCTTCGCCCTTTCCGCTGTTATGCTGTTAAGAGTTGCTTTGGGGCGACTGGTGCTTCTGAATGCTTTCCTTTACTTTTGTCAGCAGTTCAAAATTAGGGACTGTTAGGGTTTCTGACTGGCCATCTAGTCCAGGTGTTACATAAATTTCAGTTCAGTTTAGAAAATACAAAATACCTTCCAAAATAAAAAATACCATCCTTTGAAATGTCTTCAAAACGTTAAGTACTCAAAGCAGTCATTCACATTCTAGTCACTTGTCATCGTTAAGTCTACTGGCTTACAACACTAAAATCCGAGGTTCGTATTCCCGCGGTGGACACAGCAGATATTCCAAAGTGGCTTTGCTTAAAGTAACATCTGATCACCTAAGATGTTTCCATGAGTAGATAATTGCTTGATCAAAAACCACAGTATTATTAGTGCATTACTTATCGAATACTCGGTCATTCTTTTTTTTTTTTTCGTTTTTGCTAAATTTTCGACAGTTTTGTAGGAACAGAAAAAGAATGCGTTATATCACAAAAATCAGCTACTGTTTCGACTGTAAAACAAAAATCACAGAAACGTAATTCAACACATAGTAGCGTTTCAGTATATTCTTATGATTTTAGTATTGTTTCACAATGTAAGAATAAATGTTTAACGAGCAAGTTCATTGATGAAGTTGAAGAATAAATAAAGATTAGGATAAGTAAAGATGTGTTTCCTTGTAGAATCGGATATCAATGGTGGTCATGGTTACTAGCCTATACGATCACCCAAATGTAATTATTACTTATATAATATATTGTTATTATATAAAAATTACTAGCTAACTCATTTCCTACGTTTCGATTGCTTACCTGCGGCTGTATTCGGGGAACTCTTGATCACAATCCTTTCATACAGAGGTAGTGGCCGTTGTGTTATCAACTCGTCACGGTACACCAAACTTCCATGGTCGTTGTGTTGTTCGTTCGTCATGATACACCAACTTTCCTTATCCTTCCCTGGCCTGTCATGGTACACTAGCTTCCTTAACCGTTGTGTTATCGACTCGTCATAATACACCAGCCCTCCTTGCCCGCTGTGTTATCCTCTCGTCATAGTACATTAACCCACCTTAGCCGTTGTGCTATCCATTCGTCATGGCACATTATTCTTTCTTAACCTTTGTGGTATCCACTCGTCACGGTACACCAGCCTTCCTTGGCTGCTGTGCTATCCACTCGTCACGGTACACCAGCCTTCCTTATTCGTTGTGCCATCCACTCGTCACGGTACACCAGCTTTCATTGGCTGTTGTGCTATTCACTCGTCACGGTACACCAGCCTTCCTTGGTCGCTGTACTATGCACTCGTCACGGTACACTAGCCTTCCTTGGCTGCTGTGCTATCCACTCTTCACGGTACACCAGCCTTCCTTAACCGTTGTGCTATCCACTCGTCACGGTACAACAGCCTTCCTTGGCTGCTGTGCTATCCACTCGTCACGGTACACCAGCTTTCCTTAACCGTTGTGCTATCCACTCGTCACGGTACACCAGCCTTTCTTGGCCGTTGTGCTATCCATTCGTCATGGAATACCAGCCTTCATATCAAGGTATATTTTTGGCGCCAAAATGTGCAGGAATTAAACTTTCCAAAGAGATATATGTTTTCATTTTAGAGGTCGTCAACGTTTACTTATAAAGCTGAAAATCATTTATTGCTATTGGGCTACACTTTTTGTTCATTCATAAAACAAAAAAGTTTCAATTCGTAAGTTAAAATAACCGAAGTTAGAACTAATAGTCAAAAACTGCCATACATCACTCTGTTTGTAAGTCTTCATGTTCTTATTGTTGCGGTGAATAAGACAGGATCTTTCTCTCTTTTATTTTCCCAACGTACATACTAGCTTTTATGCTCCATTCATAATACTTAAAATACTGCATAGTATTATGTAGAGCAATATTTTACTCAGCGTCTAAGATATCATTTAGGCTAAGCAGCTTTCCGTGGTTTTATATAGCCTATATAAGTAACGAACCATAGTGTCTTTATACCTTCGATGAGCTGCACATTGGAATATGTATGATGACGTTTCGGAGATACAAAAGGACTTATTATGCATTAGCTTTCCTTCTCGCATTTTCGTTTTATTAGCTTTTCAAGTTAAATTGGACTACTCTGATATAATCGTTAACTTCTTTAGGTACAATAAGTAGAATTTTATGTATTTTTCTTTGAAATTTATGACAGTGAAATTGAACTTTTTGAGATTATTTAAATGGTCTGCATTCAACATTAAGATTATCTGACGTAATAAGTTTTATAGATGCAATCCAATGTTTTATTTGCATTATTGTTTTCTTTATTGGTATGGTTAAAAAATTGAAATACTATTTGGCGCGAATGTGTTCGGCACGCGAAATAATCTTATGAAGGTGTTAATCCCAACTCATACTTAAGCAGAGTGATATTTTACACGTAAGTACACTTGCAAGTACTATGTTTACGAGATCATTATCCTGATGAAAAACTTCTTCCTACAATTGACACGAAAGGCCTCACAGACACCACAAAACCTACATTTAACATAACCCACACGTTGTTTTTACTATTGCGTTAATGTTCAGTAGTACGAGGTTCTACAACATATCGTAATAGAAAGTTCAGAAACGCTATGTCCTAGAAAGTTTACGCAGACAATTCTGTAAGTATAACCCACGAACTGTCCGTCAACAAGTTCAATAAGTACAGCCCACGAATTATCAGTACAGTAAGTTCAATAAGTATATCCCACGAGTTGTCAGAACAGTAAGTTCAATAAGTATAGCCCACGAGTTGACACTACAGTAAGTTCAATAGGTATAGTCCACGAATTATCAGTACAGTAAGTTCAATAAGTATAGCCCACGAATTGTCAGAACAGTGAGCTCAATAAGTATAGCCCACGAATTTTCAATACAGTAAATTAAATAACTATAGCCCACATGCTGTAAGTACAGTAAGTTCAATACTGATAGCCTACGAGTTATCATTACAGTAAGTTCAGTAAGTATAGTCCACGATTTGTCAATACAATAAGTTCAGTACGTGTAGCCCACGATTTCTCAGTACGGAAGCTCAACAAATATACTTGTATTATTTGATAATTTCATTAATACCATCTGTTGTATATTATATACACGATAATATTAATCAAGGTCCAACCACAAATACCTTGTACAAAAATGTATTATTGTTAGAAGTTCATTAATACTATCTGTTGTATATTATCTCCACGATGATATTAATCAAGATCCAACCACAAATACCTTGTACAAAAATGTATTATTGTTAGAAGTTCATTAATACTATCTGTTGTATATTATCTCCACACAAGGTATTTGTGGTTGGATCTTGATTAATATCATCATTTACTTTCGAGGCAAAATTGTTATATTTCTAAATGAAGGCCGTTCAATTCTAATAAAACTTTTAGTTATTGTTGTATGTATAAAATACCAAATTCTTTATTCCCTTCATGAATAAAATTTTACTTAAAACTTACAGTAAAGCTAATACTTCTAACTATACTTCATACGAAACTGAAAATATTTGGCCTAAACATAAGTAAAAAAAACAAAAAAAACGTATACTAAAAGGTTTGTTGTAAGTTAGCACAAAGCTACACAATGGGCTATCTGTGCTCTGCCTACCACGGGTATCGAAACCCGGTTTCTAGTGTTGTGAGTCCGCAGATATATCGCCGTGCCACGGGGGACTATATTAAAAGGAAGAGTTACATTTTTATACGATAACAGACTAATAGTTTTATATTTCGTCAGACTATAATACTTCCAAGCGTAATTACTGTGCACCAATAATGATAAGCTCTTTCGGTAGCATATACAAAGGGTAAAAGATTGATTTAACTGTATACATGTAGTGTCACCTAAATAAATGAAATGAAAAAGTTCGTTTGTTTCCTTTTTAAAGCAAAGCCATATTGGGCTGTCTGCTGTGTCTACCGCGGGGAATTGAACCCCGAATTTTAGCGTAACTTATTTTACCGCTGTCCCACCAGGGGACCGCATGGAAAATAAGAAGAAGAACGAGGCACTTTAATTAGCTATATGTTTTACCGAGCGTTATATTCTTAAACAATCAAATGTAGCCAATTGATTGTAGCCAATCAAATGTAGCTAATTCACAGTGTGCATTTTGTAATTTTAGTTTATACTTTAGAGAAAAAAATAATGAATATTAGTAATTACTGCACTTGCTCGAAATAATATTTTAATTAAGTCTATATGCATTTTAATTGATATTTCCATTAACCCAACATTGATAAATTTTGTTTCGTATCTTTCTGAATTTAGTTTCATGTTTTCTTATTCGATTGAACGGGGCAAATGTTAATATTATTTGGCCTATAAAACTTGAGCAGGGAGGTATAATAAGTTAACCTTGTGGAATTACATTTGTTTTAGAAATACTTTCCATAAAATAAAGATATAAAATTTCAGAATTCTTTCACGAATCTACGTACTTATATACTTCCCCTGCCAACACTAAAAACTGAGTTTCGATACTCGTGGTGGACACAGCACAGATAGCCCATTGCGTAGCTTTGTGCTTAACTACAAACAAACAAACAAATATACTTTGTCTTATCACTCCTAAAACCTAATTTAAATAAAGTACGTAGGTTCGTGAGGTTTCAAAGAACAGAAATATCCCTAAAGGAATATCTCACTTTTCCATTTTACAAATCATTTAGTGAGAAAATAAACTAGCATGTGTTTACTTCTCTGAAAAAAAAAAGTTATGAAACTAGTAATAGAAAAACTATTGAGTAATCATGGTCATGAAACGAAGATAAAAATGTCATGTCTCATTTATCAACCTGCCTTTCATCAATATATCTGAAGTATTCGGTTGTTTGTTTCGCGCTATACAACGCAAATGTTTTCTGTGATAGCCGTCCCTAATTTTCAACTGACAGAGACCAGAGAGACGGTAGCTAGTCAACAGCACTCACCGCCAACTGTTGGGCTAGTATTCGAATAGACTATCATTCGTATGGCCCATCAACGACTCGAAAGTGTTAAGCGAAATTTTGCGGCAAGTGAACGCAAACTGATCGCCTTTGGATTCATAGTCCGGCTCGCTAACTACTAAGCCACTCCCAGCTCACATCTGAAACGACTGTGCAAAAATAACGTTAAGCACATATTTCAATAAGCTGTGAATTCTCACTGTACACCAATATAAGTATATTCCCAGAGGCAGACAAACACGGAGAAGGGTCTTTTTATCGTGAGGGCATAAAACGTCAAATATTGACGGATAAAAAAAAAAGCAAGTTTCCTTACAGACATAAAAGCAAGGTTGAATGTCTGAAGTGGTTTGTTAATATTCAGAACATCGAGTCTAACATTTTTTGAGAAGTGAGAAAGTGAAAACGTCTTCATTCTCAACATTCAAGTCTCGCCCAATTTGCAGCTTGAAGAAGAAATAAATATTTCTCTAAGGTCTGCTAAAATCGTTAGGATATTCCACTGACAGCACAAAAAGATAAAAAAATACACCTAACTTCTAACATGGAATAAAACCCTGCAACAAACGTTTGGAAGAATGACTTTCAGTACTTGAAAATCATGTTCAAACATTGTTACTTGTGAGGATTAAAAATAAAACCCTGCAACAAACGTTTGGAAGAATGACTTTCAGTACTTGAAAATCATGTTCAAACATTGTTACTTGTGAGGATTAAAAATAAAACCCTGCAACAAACGTTTGGAAGAATGACTTTCAGTACTTGAAAATCATGTTCAAACGTTGTTACTTGTGAGGATTAATTGTTGGAATCGAACATACAGAACTTTTGAATAAGAAATACGGGACAAAATCTCATACCAGAGGCTTTAGTTACAGGACTTTTGTCTATGACCTTGGAGTAAGATAACTGTTTAAATGAAGGAGGTTAAACCGTAATCAGCTTATCTCAGAATTTCTAAACTTGTTTGACTTTCATAAGTAGCATTTTTTTACTGTTTCGATTCGATTTCATACAAGTTACTAAGATAAGAAACATTTTAATTATTTTAGCTAAATTTATATTTTGTAGTTTGCGTACAAATGGCTGATCTTAAGACTAGCTTAGATAATAAACCGACTGTTATCCAGGACGCATTTGAATAGCTTCATAAATATCTTTGTTATATTTAAAACATATTCTCACGTGACTTATGAGAGCTGGACTATCATATGCATTTGATTATGAAAACTATTCACGGAATCAAAAGTAATTATTTTGTTTGTTTGTTTTTTGTAATTTCGCGCATAG
>NW_013665986.1:496141-505912 GCF_000517525.1 Limulus polyphemus
CCTTAACCACCTAGCCATGTGTTTGTAATTAATCACAAACTACACCATGGGCTATCTGTAATCTCCTTATCACAGGTATCGGGTATCAAAACCCGGTTCCTAGCGTTCTAAGTCCGCAGACATACTGCTGTGTCACTGGGAGTCATTAAAAAATAGAGCCTTCAATAGAAATTTATTTCATGACGTTCACTTATTAACAACATTTTGAAATATAAGGAATTTTACACCCATATAAAAAAATAAACACCAGACGTTATAGTTATTACCGTTAAAGCTGACATGCAATATTGAATATGCTAATTTACAATAATTTCAACAATACAAATTCAACAAGTCACGTGAAAAGCACAACCGATATAAAGTCACTGTAGAAAACGTGTGTCGTATTACCAAAATTACATTCTGACATTTTTGGCGCTATGTAGGTAATGTGATGCACCACAAACTATATACTTTCCCTGACAACACTAAAAACTGAGTTTCGATACACGTGGTGGACACAGCACAGATAGCCCATTGTGTAGCTTTGTGCTTAACTACAAACAAACAAATATACTTTGTCTTATCACTCATAAATAATGGACATTTTTGGCGCTATGTAGGTAATGTGATGCACCACAAATTGACCGCTTTTGGGAAAAATATGTAACGATACTTTCCGACGCAAAAATATTCATACACTCAGATCATAAAGATGTGTTCAGATCATGGATTTAAAATTACCAGGCCGTGGCTATAAATTATACTTGATGTCATTGTAAAAATAAAGCATATGGATCAACTTGGATTACAGGACCATCCAACAAGTCGCACCCCAGCCGTGGTAAGCAAAGTGCAGTGTTTGTAACAGATAAGTATCTGCGAACACAAAGGTCAATGGCAAATACGCAAATGGCCATACACAACCTAATCAAGAAAGATCTTCGTCTGAAAATAAAGCAAACATGGTATAGGTTCGCCAAAATAAGGATTTCAGTTATACGTTACCTTTAACCGTTGCAGCTGGGATATGAAGCTTTTATTCATGTTATTCCGGAAGAAAATATGCAGATGAAGTCAATGGACATAGTGCCTCTAGATTTATGTGTAACCGGCCTGTCGAAACTTGCGCTGGGAAACCTTCGTCCTCGTACACTAGATTAATTGTCGAAAGTCATCAAGGAGGAGTGGTGTGCTTTGTACACAAGATCCTTAGAATGGAATAGTTTACAATGAAACTGAGCTGCAGAGCTATTGTCAAGATGCATGGTCATCAGATAGAGCATGACCGGATGTAGGGTCATGGACTGTAACGACGCTGTAAGGCTCCAAAACATTATAACATACGTAATCCTCTGTATGCAAGTTATGAAACATATTTGCAAAATACAATTTTCTAAATACATAAAGTAAGGTCATTTTTGTAAATACATTGTGCATTGGGCTGGTGCTGCTAATTATTTTTCAAAGACGAGTTTTCAGTATTACCTACTTCATATACATGTTAAAGTCTCTACTCTTTAGTGATACATTGCTATATCGCTTAAAGGATATTTTTCCTTTTTTTTGCATAACGATGGAATAATTATCCACGAAAGTTTAGTGAAATTAATTTTTGAAATTTGGTAACGCTAGAATTTGAAATTCGATTATCCCCTGGCGGACATAATACAATGTCCATCTTTGCGCTAAAACAAAAGCAATTTAAAATTTTAAAAAGAAAATTTTAACCCTGTTACTATACCTTTTCTGGTCGCATTTTCAATTCTGTTGTTTGTTGTTGTTGTTTTTTTTTGTAGTAATATGTTTTTCCTAATGCTCAGGAAAGAATATATTTTTTCTGATCAGTAATTTAAAGATTTGCCAGTTTAAATGTTATATTAGTATGTTTCATCATAAATATAAATCGCTTTAAATTGATATAAATCATTCAGAATTACCTAATTTATTCTGTCCAATGCTATTGAAAAATAGCCGGGTCGATCTTTTATCAGGATTGGTGATGTAAGTTAAAGCAACGTCAATCTATTTTTATCATGTTAACATGCAATAAATGCAAGAAACTTGTAATGAAATCTTCACATATTTTTACATTTACATGAGCCCTCCCTCCCCACACCTCATTGGAGTAATTCTGCAGGCTCACAACGCAAAAAACTGGACTTTTGTAACCATAGTGGCCAGATCACAGATAGCCTTTGTATAGCTCTGTGTTTAACAACAAACTACTTACACGAAGACCCGGCATTGCCAGGTGGGTAGGGTGCTCGACTCGCAATCTGCGGGTCGCGGATTCAAATCCCCATCACACAAAACACGCTTGCCTTTCAGCCGTGGGAGCCTTATAATGTGACGGTCAATCCTACTATTCGTTTGTAAAAGAGTAGTCCAAGAGTTGGCGGTGGGTGGTGATGACTAGCTGCCTTCCCTTTAGTCTTACACTGCTCAATTAGGAACGGCTAGTGCAGATAGTCCACAAAAAAAACTTACACGAAAATTCTAGAATATTGTTACATCTACCAACATTGGAGAAAACTCATTTCGTAGGATATATGAAGTTCTCCATTCCAAACAATTTTTTTTCTTGACAAAATTTGTAGTTTTATTGTTGAGAGAAAGAAAAACTTTATCTTATACATTTGTTTTTCGCTGAAAAATTTGGAAGAATAAATTATTTGCATTAATAATACATATTCTTCAGATACCGCTATCAGCAGTGGTTCATTTGTGGTGAGTAAATGAGCCCAAATATTATTATAGTAACCTCTTCTAGAGGTACGTTCTTCTTCTTTGGCTCTTCTTGGATTACTGATGACAAATGAAGCTCCACAAAACTAATCATGAAATACCACTATCAGCAATAGCTCATTTGTGGTGAGTAAATGAGCCCAAATATCATTATAGTAACCTCTTCTAGAGGTCTGTTCTTCTTCTTGGGTTCTTCTTGGATTACTGATGACAAATGAAGTTCCACAAAACTAATAATGACAGTAGAAGAATCCACAAATAGGCCTCACGTCTTTCTCTGTCTCGCCGAAATTCGAAACCCTGGTGCTAAAAAAAAAGCAATTATAGATTTGTCAAAAGTTTTACTTGACGCTTGATACATCTGGAAACGCGATACTGAAATAAAGACAACAAAGTATTATTCTTTTCTTCTTCGGTCGACTTTTGTTGACTTTCTTAGTTCGTGGGTGTACAAGATAATCAATATTTTCTAACACAGTATGCCTCTTTCTAGATGACTCGTAAAACAAAACAAAATAACTGACTATAAGAATACGGTACCATTATTTAAATTAAAGATTAAGATCACGAAACACGTTACTTACTAGCAGTTACTTTTAATTTGTATTAAGCATAGAAAAACTGCGAAATTATATATCGAATGATGCATATGAAAAAAAAAAGCTATTTAAAACGCTTGACTACTGTATCATAAAGTAGGTGATCCTGAAGTTAAAGAAAAGTGTATAGCATTTAAAATTGCGTACAATGGGCTATCTGTGCTATGCCCACCATGGATATCGAAACCCGGTTTCTAGAGATATAAGTCCACAGACTTACTTCTGTGCCACTGGCGAGCATTAGTACGAAGACAATATGGCTGAAATGCGCCATCTTCAATCTATTAAGGCTAAATAGTCATAAATACATATCTTGTCAAAATATGCATCTCTGTATTTCTCGGCCCGACTCGCAATCTGTGGGTCGCAGGTTCGAATCCCCGTCACATCAAACATCCTCGCCCTTTCATCCGTGGGGGGCGTTATAATGTGACGGTCAATTCCACCATTTGTTGGTAAAAGAGTAGCTCAAGAGTTGGCGGTGGGTGGTGATGACTAGCTGCATTCCCTCTAGTCTTACACTGCTAAATTAGGAACGGGTAGCGCAGATAGCCCTCGTGTAGCTTTGCACGAAATCCATAACAAACAAACAAACAATCAGTAATTCTCTGATTAAATATGACAATGTTCAGTAATATATTAAATACTGTACACATCCATAATAAGTTTATTTGTTTCGAATATCCACGAAAAGCTGTACAAGGGATATCCGCACCACCCTTCAGTAATGTTGAACTAGTAAGGAAGAAACTAGTCAACAGCCCTCACCGCCAACTCTTGGACTACTCTAAACACATAGTTGGATTTTACCGTCATTTTTATAAAGTGCCCCAAAGTGCGGATAGTGATTTTGTGTGTGTGTGTGTGACAATAGGACTCGAACTTGAACACTTGTATCCACAGTCCGTTAGGCTAACCACGACGACAGGTCCATGAAAAATCTCGAATAACTGCTTTTGAAGCAACAGTAAAGTTGTTAATAACTGTGTAATTATACTTTTGTTTGGCACTGGATGAACGTTGTTTTTAAGATATATTTTTATTTTGAAGATTCTTTGTATAAGTTTGTTTGGAATTAAGCACAAATCTACAAAATGGGCTATCTGTGCTCTGCCCACCACGGATATCGAAACCCGGATTATAGCGTTGTAAGTCCGCAGACATACCGCTGTGCCACTGGGGAGGGGGGGGGCTTTGTATAAGTCTAATGACAGCGGATTATTATTTGTTCGGTATACAGGTAAAAATTTGATTTAAAATAAATGCTATCATAAGTAAATTATGCTAACTAGTAACAGTTAACGCACCGAACTGTAGATCTCTGATTCGGGTCCCGTTGAACCCTCCCCCCCCCCAAAAAAAAAGAATAAAAGCCTGCACTTTGGGACCGTGAGTGCATGGCAGTGAAGTCCAATCATTTGATCTGATAAGAGAACCCCAAGAATTGACGGTGGGTGGTGTTAACTAGTTGCCTTTTTTTTTCCTCTAGTTTATTGGTCCTAAAGTTGTCTCTACTCTAGTCTATCACTTCAAAAATAGAGAAATCTAGCGCAGATAGTCCTCGAGTAGCTTTGCTTTAAATTAAACAAACATATAAACAAATTATTTTGTATGATACGTACATAAATAATCGCTATTATAAAGAACAGCAATATAATACACTATTTTTATATGTACCGATTCATGTTACTCATATAAAGAAAGCTATCTTAATATATTAAGTCACTCTTATCAGATTAAAACCGAAATAATAGAGCAGCTCAAATAGCGTCTGTGTATCACTTGAAATGTTTTTTGTGTTAGTAATATAACTCTTGCACAATAGGGGAGCTTACAGTAAGTTTATACACAGAAGGCATTCAACGCCTTTTGTCACCGCCATTGATTTTGCCTTCTTTCTTCCACCAAATCCCGTATTCAGACTTATAGTCTCTTCTAGACTGGGATGATGAAAAATGTGCAGTATTTTCTGACATAAGGTATTCAAGAAAAGCGTGACATATTTATTTAGCGTTTCCAGAAACGTCGTGTCTTGATATAATAAAATGACAGAAAGAAGGACGTTAACAAATGCATAAAAAGTTACATATTTGTATTCTGTATGCCTTCTAACCAATTGTGATAAAATTGTAGTTTTGTTTGTTAGCTGTTAAGCGCAAAACTATATAACGGTCTGACTGTGTTCTGTCCCCGAAGTTTTGCGTTATTTATATATTTATTTAAACTTTCAAGCTTACCGCTGAGCCTCCGCGAGGTTTACACTAAACAGTCACTCAACATAACGAGAATGAAGGGAGATTTGCACTATATAATCACTCAACATAACGAGAATAAAGGGACATCTGCCCTATATAATCACTCAACATAACGAGAATCAACGGAGATTTGCACTATATAATCACTCAACATAACGAGAATCAAGGAGATTTGCACTATATAATCACTCAACATAACGAGAATCAAACTTCATTTAGAAGAACTTAATTATAAAATAGCATCTATTTTGGTATTTACTTCTTTGGACTGTTTTGAATTTCGCGCAAAGCTGCACGAGGGCTATCTGCGCTAGCCGTCCCTAAATTTGCAGTGATAGACTAAAGGGAATGCAACTAGTCAACACCACTCACTGCCAACTCTTGGGCTACTCTTTTACCAACGAATAATGGGATTTACCATCATATTATAACTCTCCCATGGCTGAAAAGGCGAGCATGTTCGGTGAGGGAGATTCGAACCCGCGGCCCTCAGGTTGCAAGTTGAGTGCCCTGACCACTAGGTCATGCTAGCCTTTGGTATTTACTACAAACATTTTATTCATGGGACTATAAACATTCAAAAATTTTAAAAAATATATGATTTTCAAAACGGTTGAATAATCTGACAAAAACATATTTTACAGTGAAGGATAGTAAGTCCTAACAAAGCATACGAGGTTTCTTTTATAGTATTTTAGTATAAATCTTTAGACTGTCTGTCTACAAAAGTCCCCCAGTGGCTCAGCCATAAGTCTGAGGGCTCACACCGTTAAAACCCATGTTTAAATACCTATGGTGGGAACAGCACAGATAGTCCATTGTGTAGCTTTGTGATTAAAAATAATCAAACAAACTGTTTAAAAAAATATAGTTTCTCTAAACAAAATTTCGCCGGAGTGAGAGCAACTTTATGTTCTGTTTCTTAAGTATGTTTTTCAACTGGATTTTTTTTCTTTCTAAATAATTTGATATAAAAGGGACAGAGGTCATGGCAAATAGTAACCATAGAAACTCAGATGGTGTTCAACCGGACTTTTCTTTTTCAGTTTCAAATTTTAGTTATTTCGTCATGTTCGGTGGGTTTGTTACTGTTGTCTGTTTCTCTTTACTTTCTAAAATGACCAGTCGTAGACTAATAGTTAGTATACCTGGCTACTGGTCAGAAGGTCCATGGTTCAAGTCCGCAATATGCTGCAGAACATCTTCCATAGTTTCAGCTGTGCACGTTGTAAAAATAATATTAATCCCGCTATTTAATTAATTTAAAAGAAGCCATCTTGTCAGAGGGCGCTTCTGACTAGCTGCTTTCAGCCATCTTTGCAGTTTAAAATTATGGACCGCTATATCTGAACTTTGGAGTCTCTGACTTGACCGTTTAACCCATGTGTCACATAAGGTGCCACTCAGACTGAATATATCAAATATTAATTCTAACATTTTTCGTGGACCAACAACTGTTTCAGGATTATACATCTTGTCAGTATTGGACGAATTGAGAGGGGAGTGAAGGCTGATTAATCTTCTTAATTTCTCTTTAGTTTTACAATGACTGGGTTATCGATTTGTGGAATATTCATATTGTTTTATATGGATTGATTTAATCTTTTAGTAGATTGTTTAGTTTCTTTTATTTCATGTGTTTTATAAACGGTGTTCTGGCATCGATTTTGTGAGAGTAATCTTCACGCGCATTGTCCTGGGCATAAGTTCTGTGAAAATAATTTTCACGTGCATTGTTCTGGGCATCAATTTGTTAGAGTAATTTTCACGCATATTGTTCTGGGCATCAGTTCTCTGGGAATAATCTTCACGCACAATGTTCTGGGCATCAGTACTGTTAAAGTAGTTTTCATGCGTATTGTTCTGAGCATTAGTTCTGTGAGAGTAATCTTCACGCGTATTGTTCTGGGCATCAGTTTTGTCAGAGTAATCTTCACTGTACTCTGCTTTAATAATGATTTCTTGGGTAAAGCACTTTTAGTCTGTCTTTCTAGAAACAACAATAATAATTATCCTTCTAGAAGGTTTCAAGTGACGGAAATACAAATATAGACAATTAAGTTTTGCACACGGTTTTTGCGGGCGTTATGTTTGTGTCCAATAAGAACACACTCTTGTTCTACTTCTTCCCAGGAAGGCTCTAGCTAGATGTTGAGATTAACAGTATTTCAGGAAGTGTGGTATTTTACATTATTTAGCCATGAGTGAAATCTGCTTTGCTGTGATGTCATTCCTAACATGCATCTGTCACGTAGGAATAAATAAAGGACTGTAACAGTGAGAAGTTGAATGACAGTTACAAGTACAATAAATAAGTCAAAATGGATGACATAGAAATAAAATCAAGGATTTCGTTTATTTGAGCAACAAGGGCTATCTGCACTAGCCGTCCCTAATTTTGAACAGATAGACTAGAGGGAAATAAACCAGTCAATAACACCCACTGCCAATTCTTGAGATTTGATTGTCACTTTTATAACACACCCATGTACGGAAGGTGATTTTGCGACAAGGGAACCAGAACTATGGACCCTTGTATCCACCATCCAGCACACTAACCATTTAGCCACGATCGGCCCCAATCAAGGACTATTAAATTGATCATCAGTATAATGACAATTTGATGAACTCTTACAGTAGCTATATAGTTTTCGGCAATCAAATAAAGAAAACTATAAAACACAAAACAGCGTTAATATCAACACTGTTTATTCTTTCGTAATCCTTGTTTCTCTAACAAACTAATTAATGTAATTTATAAAAAAGACTTACTATATTTATATATATATATATCAACACGCTGATATCCCCCACCCACCCACACAAACACACACACACAAGCACAAAAGCAAATTTATATATATATATATAAGTATAAAAACGTTATATCGCTAATGTCCTGCATTCTGCCTTACATACAACACAGATGGCAGGCATTCTTCCAATACCAAACATCTATGTGCAGAAAAATAAGAGAGACATGATATGAACACGTCGTGTTTTTATATGGCAAATAGAACGTATTTCTTCTCTTGTTGTATAATCTCGGAGGCATTGTAAACATATAGCGTTTTATTTTTTTATTTCGTTCGAAAAGACTTCTCAATTTTTTGCTTTACCCAAAAGCTCGTGTTTTGTCCAGGCTATAGCGCTAGATAAAACTGAAAAGAACAGTTAGTTAGTCTCACCGAGATAGATACCAAGAATTTACTGGAATCACGGGACGTCCATTTTACAGATGGTGTAATAAAACTATCCAATAAAATTTTCCTCTCAGATCACACATACAGACAGATGTTGAAAAAAAATATATACCACCGCCCTGATTACTTGAATTGTTAAGGTCAGTAAAAATTTTATAGCTTGGACCAAAAACCCAAGTTTTTCAAAGATAGACATATTGTCACTTATTGATAAGTCTTTCTAACAGACGTATGTTCTACACTTAACTGAAGAGATTTTGGTATTTGTTATGAAGAATAAAAACTTTAAAAAAATAATAGTCTATCCATTCGTTCTTGTTTTAAGGTCTCAGAAAACAACAACAACAAAAGACTAAACATCTTATACGATGCTCAGATGTTTTGAAAAGAAATTACCAAGAGATGATCATAGTAATTGTTACAACATACATGAACCACAAAACATTCAAAATGGCTTCTGTTCCCATTTAAGTGTTCTGTTTTAATTTTACACCAACCTGAAATTAACATGAAAAAGCGATTTTCTATATAGTTTGGATGGTTTCTAAAAAGCGATATACTGTATCTACAGTCAACCTTAAACACGTAAACCGAATTATTTTTCACAATTGTTTCTGTGCTACTTTCTTTTACTTCGATACCTGCACACGTTTATCTTTAAAGTCATAAATCTTTTCCAAACTTAGCTGTTCAGAAGTCTTGAAATTGGAAGAACTAGTTTCATGTGTCCTCTTCAGCCTCGCACTGTCATCAGAAGTTTTCAAATTGGAAGAACTAGTTTCATGTGTCTTCTTCAGCCTCGCACTGTCATCAGAAGTTTTCAAATTGGAAGAACTAGTTTCATGTGTCCTCTTCAGCCTCGCACTGTCATCAGAAGTCTTGAAATTGGAAGAACTAGTTTCATGTGTCCTCTTCAGCCTTGCGCTGTCATCAGAAGTCTTCAAATTGGAAGTAACTAGTTTCATGTGTCCTCTTCAGCCTGCTACT
>NW_013665986.1:505933-510515 GCF_000517525.1 Limulus polyphemus
CTAGTTCATAGTGTCCTACTTACAGCCTACGTCACTAGTCATCTGAAGTCTTGAAATTGGAAGAACTAGTTTCATGTGTCCTACTTCAGCCTTGCGACTGTCATCAGAAGTCTTCAAATTGGAAGAACTAGTTTCATGTGTCCTCTTCAGCCTCGCACTGTCATCAGAAGTTTTCAAATTGGAAGAACTAGTTTCATGTATCCTCTTCAGCCTCGCACTGTCATCAGAAGTTTTCAAATTGGAAGAACTAGTTTCATGTGTCTTCTTCAGCCTCGCGCTGTCATCAGAAGTCTTGAAATTGGAAGAACTAGTTTCATGTGTCCTCTTCAGCCTCGCGCTGTCATCAGAAGTCTTCAAATTGGAAGAACTAGTTTCATGTGTCCTCTTCAGCCTCGCGCTGTCATCAGAAGTCTTGAAATTGGAAGAACTAGTTTCATGTGTTTTCTTCAGCCTCGCACTGTCATCCGAAGATCAGGAACATCGGAAAATAATAACTTACAGGTCGTTAGCCATATCTCGAAACAAGCCTTTGGTCTCAGGAACATCGGAAAATAATAACTCACAGGTCGTCAGCCATATCTCGAAACTAGCCTTTGGTCTCAGGAACATCGGGAAATAATAACTTACAGGTCGTTAGCCATATCTCGAAACAAGCCTTTGGTCTCAGGAACATCGAAAAATAATAACTTACAGGTCGTTAGCCATATCTCGAAACAAGCCTTTGGTCTCAGGAACATCGGAAAATAATAACTCACAGGTCGTTAGCCATATCTCGAAACAAGCCTTTGGTCTCAGGAACATCGGAAAATAATAACTCACAGGTCGTTAGCCATATCTCGAAACTAGCCTTTGGTCTCAGGAACATCGGAAAATAATAACTTACCTAAATGTTTAAAGACCACTGAAAAAAGTACTTGGAGTTTAACGTGAGACAGTAAACAAATACACCGTATTCCTGTTAATAGTAACGTTAGAATGTGTTTATCAAGGAGAAAGTAGAAGCTAATTAAGTAATCGTACGGAATATTCGTCCAATCTGTAACGTAAATCCTCAAAACTTCTCATGTTATTAGTACCAGCTTTTAATCTTATAATACGCAACTCTGTAGTTCATAAAACCGCCCAATGGGGCTTGTATCTGATCAACATTTGTGAAACAAAAACCTCTAGGTAGTATTATATCCATATAATATATATATTTTAGGCTAATGATTCGTAAAAATAGATAACTCTTAACCCAATTGGTTTAATACTAACGTATAAGCACAATGATCCACGTTCGATCTCTTCTTAGCCTAATTTACACTTTCTGTTGAAGCAGACAGAAGTAGGACACAGTTGATTAGCTTGAAATGAAACAACATGAAAGGTAATGATATATATTTCTGAGAAACTTGACGCCCTTACATCATTTGATATCATGAAGAAGATGTATAATTTTAACTTTAAGTCTAAGTTGAAGTATTCTCAAACAAAAATAAGTAAAAATTAACTGTGGTATAAATCACACTTTATAAGAACAATGTTTCGTGTCCTCTGCTACACTTGGAACTTACTCCATTGTTTATCTTAACGACTATGGTTATTCAACAGCACAGCTTCCATTGTAACAACATTTTGTGAAGAACGGCTGAGTTAGCGTTATACCAAGCATCTTGTCAAACTTTCCACAGACCCTCCGCTGCATTGGATGTCGAATTCCAAGGCCACGGTTAAGTAGGCCAAAAATCCATTAGAGCTTCAGGTAATACCGTTGTCTTTGAACACCTTACTACTGTAATACCATTGTCTTTGAGCACCTTACTACTGTAATACCATTGTCTTTGAGCACTTTACTACTGTAATACCATTATCTTTGAACACCTTACTACTGTAATACCATTATCTTTGAACACCTTATTACTGTAATACCATTGTCTTTGAACACCTTACTACTGTAATACCATTGTCTTTGAACACCTTACTATTGTAATACCATTGTCTTTGAACACCTTACTACTGTAATACCATTGTAATACCATTGTCTTTGAACACCTTACTACTGTAATACCATTGTAATACCATTGTCTTTGAACACCTTACTACTGTAATACCATTGTCTTTGAACACCTTACTATTTTAATACCACTGTCTTTGAACACCTTCCTCCTGAAGATAGCCGTTGATTTCGATGCGTGGCTGCAAGATTGTGAATCTTCAAATACTATTAATCATTTTGTTAATGATAGCAGTAGTTATGTACAGTTTCATCAAAATGGTCCCCCGCCGCACAGCTGTATGTCTGCGGACTTACAACGCTAGAAACCGGTTTTCGATACCCGTGGTGGGCAGAGCACAGATAACCCATTATGTAGCTTTATACTTAACTTCAAACAAATAATCAAAATGTTTGTTTTTTTTTCTCACATCTTAGTAGCGAACATAGATATAATAGATAAACCACTAGATGGCTCTAAAGTCGAATAACAGAATACTGTAACTTAAAATCTATAACATCAGTAGTAATACTAACCACTGACTAAATGAATGTGCTTTTGTGCCTACCGTCAATTTTTAATACGTCATTCTCCATTCCCGGGAAGAACTCCGCTTTAAAATCCTAAAATATCAATTAAACTAAAAATACCAGTTCTTAACGAGGAGATAAGCACGAACCAGAATATCTTGAATTGTGAAAATGTAAAGAACGGAACAGAGCATGATCTTTGATCGTTGAATATATATATATAGGTGCTGAACTTACTGTCTCAACTTAGAGCTCGCACCAGTGGCTACACATCACTGCATTAGCATATAAAAATCGTCAATTAAAGTGCAATTAACACTCAATGACTATCGCACATAAAAAAAGAAGTCCATGGTTACATGATTTTCTAAATTGTTTTATTCCTTCTATCGTTTTATTTTGGTAACTGTTCATTACCAGAACGTTGGTAATCAACAGAAAACAATGGGGCAATTAATATCCATGCGCTAAACTTTCCTAATCGTTTTACACCAAATCATTCACCGCTAGTGATTAAACTCTTGTAGAGTGAAGTATTAGCGCGCAGAATCTTCATGAATGCCATGGTTATTAACAACAGAAAATCAGTAATAGTTTCCGCGATGAACAACAGTCGATCAAACCACGAGGTGTGACATTAGTCAAGGACCAAACATAAATTATCCGATTGTTCCAAGCAGAATCGCCAATTTTATCATCACCTGAAAACTATATAATTCAAGTGTTGTTTTTTTTAAGGGGGAGGATTCGTTACTTTGTTAGTAGATTATTACGGGAGTTCATTAACGCGTGTTCAAAATTAGACATGTTCGTATTTTCTTTACAGGTGAAGCGGGAATTTAACTTCATTTTTAACGAATGGTCCCATTGTATCATATCGTACATGGTTGTAAGTTCACGTAATTAAGAACATGTATTACTTGACAGAATATAATGACAGCAAATGTTAGGTTTTTGAAAAGTAAATTTGTCGTTAGTAGAATACTCATTACGCTCCACAGCTGTGTGATTATGAAAGAAGAAGCATCTATTATCTTTTGAACAGTTGAATACAAAAGGATGAAATACCTTTGAATTATTTTAGAACCTCCTCCCCTTAACACACACACGCGCGTTTTTACATTAACAAAACGACTATCAAACTGCAATCCTTACTAATCTTTAAATAACTGAAAATTTGAGCAGCGAAATTAAATTGAAAAGAAAAAAAAGTGATTTTATACAGAAAAACTCAGCAAATACTATAGTATAGTACAGTTACGTGTTGATTGTTTACATTTTAATTGGTTGTATTCCAACCATTCAGAAGGTAACATACCAGTACAAAAGTGCAAGCAATAATACTATGCCCAGTAGTAGTAGTAGTTAAGTGTGTTTCATTTATGGGTTACAGGACTGAAATCGACATTAGAAGTGTGTTCAACTGAACATTTTGGCTTGTAAAAAATACTACATGCAAAAAATTGCATCAAGAATCCACGTTTACAGTGAAACTGTAAGCAAGACTCTGTAGAAGTCAAGGTAGAAAACTACAACTCAATTGATGTTCACTATTTTAGGGTGTATTCTTTACGAGATAGATGGTGGTCGAGTACATATCTTGCAGTAAATACAGATGTGAATGTTATCTCAAGATCAGTAACATACATTAGCACGAAGTGGTCTCAGTTTACTGTAGCTGCTCGAAAACCGCTGCTCAGAAGAGATAACCAAACCAAAAAATAAATCGAATTTCGAACTGTTCGGTTACAATCAACGACAGTTAGTTCGACGGCAAAAAGGAAAACTATATCACAGTTAATGTACAATATCTATAGTTATGCATTGTGGGGGTAAATGTAAGTTTGGTGCGGTTACAATCAACGACAGTTAGTGCGACGGCAAAAAGGAAAACTATATCACAGTTAATGTACAATATCTATAGTTATGCATTGTGGGGGTAAATGTAAGTTTGGTGCGGTTACAATCAACGACAGTTAGTTCGACGGCATAAAGGAAAACTATATCACAGTTAATGTACAATATCTATAGTGATGCATTGTGGGGGTGAATGTAAGTTTGGTGCGGTTACAATCA
>NW_013665986.1:511197-513950 GCF_000517525.1 Limulus polyphemus
TTTCTCGTTGTTTGTATTCCTTGGGTGTATTCCTTACTCCCGTTTCGTTTATGTTTTCTGTGACAATGTTTTGTATCATTAATTAATTCATGTTATAGCTACAATTTCTCGTTGTTTGTATTCCTTGGGTGGTATTCATTACTTTATATATATATATAATCGTATTTTTTGTTGTTTGTTTACATTGACGTAAATGAAATGGTTGTATCGTTGTTATTCACAAAGTGTTCAAATACTTTCTAGATATAAGAAAGTAAAGCTTTAATATACTTATTAAAAACTTTTTTTCAACGTTTTTTTCATAAGAACTGTTACTGAATGGAAATTTGGGGTGGTCGTGATATGCCACTGAACGTTCTCCTCACTTTCACCTGTTGAAGAGCGGATATGCTTATAACAGTCAACCTCACTATTCGGGTAAAAGTAGCCACATAGGCAACGATTGCTGTCGACTGGTTGGCATCCCTTCAATAAGCAGTTCTAAATTATTGTTGACTATTCTGCTGAATCTTAAGAAGGTGGAGGGGGGTGGGTTGGCTATAACCTAACCTTTTCTAAAATATAATCATGGATTTACTCTGACTATCATTCTTTTTAAAACAAAATTTAAAGCTGTTGAAGTTTCTACTAAATGTTTAATCCTACAGTCTTGGCCAAAATGTTTGCATATTTTGTAGCAAGTAAGATCATTATCATTAAGATGGAATACAAATATTCTTAGCACTGTCATACTGAGAAATGCATGTTATATTAAACATCTGCATATATAATCTATATAATGAGGCAGGATCTATGGACATCATGAACAATTTATTTCAACAGCAAAACTCTAGAAAGATGTGTAATTCATCATTTCATCTATCACAACAAAACCTTACCACAACGTATATATTGACAAAATGTAACATCAAATTATTATAAATAGCGTCTATAACCTTATATCAGTTCACATTAAACATTCAGTACTTGGTTGGTCCTCCTCGAACTTTAATAACCTCCACTAGGCGGTGTGACATGCTGTTGATGAGGTTATTGATGTAATCTACCGTGATTTCATCTCAACTTGTCACTAGAAGGTGCTGCAACTCAGCTACAGTAGCTGGTTTAGGGTCGTACTTAGCAATTTTCCGGCTCAGTTCTACCCAATGGTAGTTCTCAATGGGATTAAAATCTGAAGAGTTTGCTAGCCATGGCAGTCTTGTAACATCTTCCTGGTCGATATAATTCTGTACAATAGGATCGCTGTGGCCAGTAAAATTGCCATCCTGGAACACAAAGTTATTGCCAAACCTTGCCCTAGCATATGGCAGAAATATTGTCACCATGTGATGCCTGTAGGAGGCACCATTGATGTTTACCTGGAGGATATAAAGATTAGTTTTTCCACCATTATGAATAACTGCCCAAACATGTACTGCACCACCTCCTGTGGGAAAGACAGTCTTCCCTCATCTGTTCTTCAGGCAAATGACGAACACGAATTCTACCATCAGCTTTAACAAGCCCGAAACAGGACTCATCTGAAAGATGACATGTAAGTTGGCATGCTTTCTTGCCCAATTAACACAGTGACAGCAGTGAGTTCTGATTATTATCGGTTTGCTCAAAACAACTTTTACAGAGCAGAAGAACACCTCGTACATGTTTGTCCGATCGTACGCTACTTTTTCTGTTACTACTCGAGCATTTACTCAATCTATGCGTGTAAACAATAGCATCATTATAGAACAGTGTGCAAACATTTTGGACACGACTGTACTATAATAAACATGATCCTCTCTCTATCGTAACCATTGTAATAGAACAAACAAGAACCAGTTCACATAATTGCATTTGTTTGTTTGTTTTCTGAATTTCGCGCAATACCACTCGAGGGCTATCAACGCTAGCCGCCCCTAACTTTGAAGTGGTAGACCACAGGGAGGGCGACTAGTCTTAGGAATACAAACAGTTCGTTTATCTTGCACATTAAAAGTCTCACCGGTGAGAAAGCGGAAAATTTACGGACTTATAACGCTAAAATCCGGGGTTCGATTCCCCACGGTGGGCACAGCAGCTAGCCCAATATGGCTTTGCTCTAAAACAAACAATACACATTAAAAACTGTTTTCTCTAACATATTATCCTAATTATAACAAACAAGTTGTGTCGTCTCATCCTACATTCAAGTAAAAATTATTACTTTAAAAGATTTATTTATTTATATATTAATTATCGGCGTAGTTTTAATGCTTGGGGAGTCTTCGGAGGGTAATCGGGAGAAGGCGATTGCTTGTTAACACGCCATTATAGGTTTTATTACTTCAGACCTTTTTCTATTTCTTATGAGAAAGACAAGAGTTTATTGGTTCCTTTATAACAGGAATCACTTAAGTACAGCCTAGTGGTAGACACATATAACACGGCTTGCCTAATTAATAGCCCGCCCTTAACCCTCACACGCCCTCTAAATAAGGTTAATCTGGCGAGTATTGAAGACATCGGGAGGTCGTTTTTTTTCCCACACACCACTCTTCAAATAATGATGTTTTCAATACGCGTGAAGAAAACAAGAAAATGTTAACTCAGTTGAACTTGAAAAGTTTTCAACTTGAGATTTAAGTGTTCTACTACTATAAATTTGCATAATCACGAGAGCACTTGCTTGACTCTATGGAATATAGTGTTTATTTTTATTTTACTACTTTAAAGTATCACACCAAACATGCTCGCCCTTTCAGCCGTGGGGGCGTTATAACGTGACGGTCAGCCCC
>NW_013665986.1:514950-516876 GCF_000517525.1 Limulus polyphemus
TTAAACAGTTGGTTTACCATATAATACATATCATCATTAAACAGTTGGTCTACAATATAATACATAATAATAAATATCATCATATTGTAGACCAACTGTTTAATAATACATAATAATAAATATCATCATTAAACAGTTGGTCTACAATATAATACATAATAATAAATATCATCATTAAACAGTTGGTCTACAATATAATACATAATAATAAGTATCATCATTAAACAGTTGGTCTACAATACAATACATAATAATAAACTTGGCGTAATACCACTGTATTATTTACGCGTCCCTCGGTGGGTCAGCGGTAAGTTTTCGGACATAAACGCTAAAACGTGGGATTCGATTCTCCTCGGTTAACAACAAACAAAGAAAATTATACACACGCACGTAAACTAATTTAGGTCACTTATATAGTGAGTTAAAAAGGACTTCAAAACCCCATAAATAAAATTAGAGACTGTAATGTTCAACTCGCTCTTTGTGTATCTTTGCGTGAAAATTCTGAAACAAAAAGTGTGAGATCACGACTCCCTTGAAAAAAAGCTTAATAGTGTAACTCGGACTGAGGGCGAACTGCTTATCCGGTCCCTGAGAGAAAGAGAAAACAATAAGATTTCACTCCATTGATTTTGAAAATTAAAACTCGTCATCCCATGAGCATTAACTCCCCTTCTGTAAATTCACGTGGTTATTTCTGTTCAAATAAATTACACTTATTGACTTTTAGCGTCTTAGAATAAATACTTTTACGATTGATTTTCCACTCATGTACTCTCGACTTCGGTAATAATTTCGTAAAGTCTGAAAGAGTTTGTGCACTTTTTCTGTTTTTAAAGTTTAAAGATTGAAATACGTTTTATATCTTAAATGCATGAATGATCATAAGGAAACTCTGCAAACTAATGAACAATATTATGCAGTTAAAACATAGGAACAATAACAAGTGCTCATGTCCCTTTATTAGCGAAAAAAAAACTATTGCTCGTTTCTTTATGTAAAACTACACAGTGGCTCATCTGCCCTCTCTCCATCGCGAGGAAAGGCCCGGCATGGCCAGGTGGTTAGGGAGCTCGACTCGCAATCTGTGGGTCGCGGGTTCGAATCCCTATCCCACCAAACATGCTCGCCTTTTCAGCCGTGGGGGCGTTATAATATGACGGTCAATCCCACTATTCGGTGGTAAAAGAGTAGCCCAAGAGTTGGCGGTGGGTGGTGATGACTAGCTGCCTTCCTTCTAGTCTTACACTGCTAAATTAGGGACGGCTAGCGCAGATAGCCCTCGTGTAGCTTTGCGCAAAATTCAGAAAACAAATCCATCGCGAGGAATTGAAATCAGAATTTTAGCGTTGTAAGTTTGTAAATTTATAGCTGACTCATCAGAGGACAATTTTAAAAAATCTGTAACTAATTGAAAAAATTCTTACTACTACAAGAAAGCTGAAATTAACCAAAAAGGAAATTATACTTACATTTGGATATCACACGCTGAATATAATAAACCAACTTTTTATTTCCAGTAAAAGAAATCAGTTAAAATGATTCGAAACGTAACAAACATTTAGCAATTTTTTAAATAAGACTGATCAAAGGTTTAAAACTGAAATACTTTTATGTGAACATATTTTCCTGCTTTAGAGTATATTTGTACTTTTCGTTGCAGTTTTATGTTAAACAGTTATGATAATCTCCTCGTTATAGTTGAAAACTTTATAACTCTGTCATGACGATGACTGTTTCTCTACAGATATAAAAGTCAAAATAGAACACAATTGAAATAAAAGTGGTAAATGGAAAACAGTTTTTTTATTTATTATTTTCCGATTACAAAATATAATAAATAGATTAGTTTCTTATAATATCGTGACATGGGAATATATCACAAGGTTCTTCTTTCTGTAGCATTAATATATGATCTGAATCTTG
>NW_013665986.1:517609-519362 GCF_000517525.1 Limulus polyphemus
CTCGTGTAGCTTTGCGCGAAATTCAAAGCAAACCAAACTAAACCAAAAAAAAATCTCAAGACACTCTTTTTTTCCTCCAGTAGTTTGTGCAGTTTGTTTGTTTGGTTGTTAAGCACAAAGCTACACAATGAGCTCTCTGTACTGTGCTCACCACGAGTATCGAACCCGATTTTTAGCTTTAGAAGTATTCAGACTTACCGCTGAGCCACTCACTGTAAGGAAACTTGTGCAGAAAAACACACTTTAGTGTGAGAATATGTGCTGTCACCTGTTGTCCCTTTTATGAAAATGTTTTTGTGTTTTAGATGTAAAAACATTAATTACGAAAAAATCTGCTTTTCGAATACATGTCATACATTAACGATATTTTAGTAACATCTTTCCACGAACAGCAATTGATATTTCAACCATCAATCAAACCTTCATGTACATCAACTCAATCAAATGTAAAGGAAACCTTGAAGTAGTATATAATTTTGCAAACCTACATTTAGAAAAATCAAGGTCGTGAAGGAATTAAAAAGAAAAATTATCTTAAAAAAGATTTACGTAAAAAAATCTACTGAAAATGGGTAAGTGAATATAAACTATATAAAAAGTGGAATATAATATTATTTGCAGTATTTATATTGGCTAATAGATGGCGCTACATTTATATAATTTATCAATAATGTTTATAACAATTTGTTTATTATGTATAATAGTATGTATATATGTAAATTTACTTATTTTTAGTTAGAACGATTTCATTTGACAATAGAAAACATTGTAACATCTAAACTTATGTTGAATTTTTTAAAGACGTTTTTCAGGAGTTTTACTCCACATAAAATGCGCCCCCGAATGGCGCAGCGGTGTGTACAGACTTGCACGTTAGAAACCAGGTTTCAATATCGGTGGTGGACAGAGCACAGATAACCTATTGTGTAATTTTGTGCTTAACTACAAACAAACAAACAAGAAAAACCTATCTGAAAATAGCAAACAAAAAGTGTATAATGATAACAAAGAATAAGTATTTGATAATTAATTCTACATATTTTATAAATTCAGTACTTTGTCGAAACGGTTTCAGTAACGGTTTCTTAACAGTACAACACGTTTTATACAAGTAGATATAATTACGTAATTTTATAGTGGCGTGCCAAAAGATAAATATATATCATAATACAATACGTGCTAAGGTAATACAGTAGGTTTAAATTTACGTTTTACTTCATTTTTTTCAAACTGTAAGCCGTTTAATGTTGTGCTAGGCAATATAAATCATAACATCAAAAACAAATTTTTTATACCTTGGCTAAAAACGGCAAAAGTGAAAACATTAAGTTATATTAATTTCTATAATTGCGACTATGATACATTCTCTAAAATATAAAGCATATTTTTGACTCTAAATTTGTGAAATAATTGGAACACCCAAACTAAAAACACATTTTATATGGATGTAAACCTCATCTCACATACTTATTCGTAAATGGAATATAAACTGTTACTGAAGAGAAATTGAAGTTATGACACTTAACTGAAAATCTTATTTCTAGAATACTTCTGTTTTTAGAAATTCAATACATTCTTTGATAATTCCTTTAATATGTTGAATATTTCACATTCAGCAGACATTTTTCCTTTTTCTGCGTAGTCGTTGTATTCATTGTCCATTTTAATACTAGTGTTTAATTTCGTAGCTGTAATATGCCTAATTATTTGATGAAGAAGATCGAGGGTTTTATGTTATACTAATCCTTTGTCT
>NW_013665986.1:520199-521419 GCF_000517525.1 Limulus polyphemus
ACAGTACCGTTAGAAAGGTCATAATGATATGGTAACTTTTAATACATGACATACCATTGGTAGGTTCATACTGAGTGAAAACCTTCAAAACACAGTACCGTTAGAAAGGTCATAATGATATGGTAACTTTTAATACATGACATACCATTGGTAGGTTCATACTGAGTGAAAACCTTCAAAACACAGTACCGTTAGAAAGGTCATAATGATATGGTAACTTTTAATACATGACATACCATTGGTAGGGTCATACTGAGTAAAAACCTTCAAAACACAATACCGTTGGAAAGGTCATAATGATATGGTAACTTTTGATACATGACATACCACTGGTAGGGTCATACTTATGCCATAACCTTTAAAAGACAGTACCACTGGTAGGGAAATACTGACATGATAGTTTTTAACACTGGTATTATAATGTTTAATAGATGGTGTACCACTGGTAGGGCCATACTTATGCCATAACCTTTAAGAGACAGTACCACTGGTAGGAAAATACTGACATGATAGTTTTTAACACTGGTATTATAATGATTAATACATGGTGTACACTGGTAGGAAAATACTGACATTATAGTTTTTAACACTGGTATTATAATGTTTAATACATGGTGTACACTGGTAGGAAAATACTGACATTATAGTTTTTAACACTGTTTGTTCCAGTTGCGATAAAAAGGTTATCCAAGTTTTCCCCATTTTGTTTCTTACCCACTTCTACGTTTCTCTTTACAGAACTTCCTTCCCTTGTTATATAACTTGACTGATTTTTGTAATATTACATCCTTATAAGGTTTACGCTTTTATTCTAAATTTACAGTTTTTGTGCATCTAAAATTGTTTAATCTGATATTACAATTTTTTGTTCTAATTATTATTTTACGATTAATTAACAATGAGATTCCACTCGAAGTGGGGATCGAACCTTAGCTGAAAGGAAAAGATTTCAATACCTTTGCATCGTCTTAGACAACTACGTCTTTCCCTTATTTCAGATTTTACACATTCCCTTAGACCAGTGACGTACAAACTTTTTGTATAGTGCCCCCTTTCTAAACGTGCGTTTTGTTGCGCACCTCTTCCTCTGGCAACCCCGTATAGCCTATTTGTGTATATAATGTGTATCTCATTTTCTCATGTTAACTGTTGTTACTATTTTACTTCAGAGTAGTGATATTGTTACGTCTCCGTTTGTTAATTGATTTTCCGTAACTTCG
>NW_013665986.1:522439-526391 GCF_000517525.1 Limulus polyphemus
CCTACAATCACAGTTGCTCGCCTCCACAGTTTGCACACGAACACTTTATCTATAATCACAGTTGGCACACGAACACTTTACCTACAATCACAGTTGCTCGCCTCCACAGTTTGCACACGAACACTTTACCTATAATCACAGTTGCTCGCCTCCACAGTTGGCACACGAACACTTTACCTACAATCACAGTTGCTCGCCTCCACAGTTTGCACACGAACACTTTACCCACAATCACAGTTGTTCGCCTCCACAGTTTGCTCACGAACACTTTACCTATAATCACAGTTGCTCGCCTCCACAGCTGCTGGCGTCCACAGTTTGCACACGAACACTTTATCTATAATCACAGTTGGCACACGAACACTTTACCTATAATCACAGTTGCTCGCCTCCACAGTTGGCACACGAACACTTTACCTACAATCACAGTTGCTCGCCTCCACAGTTTGCACACGAACACTTTACTTACAATCACAGTTACTCGCCTCCACAGCTGCTGGCGTCTACAATTTGCACACGAACACTTTAGGTACTTAAGTAACCCGTTTCAAACTAGTGGCTGTGAAGAGCCATTAACATTATCAAAAAATATTCCTAAAAATATCAGTATATGTGTTACGTTTATCAAACCAAGTTAATATTAATATCATACCAATGTTAATTTGTTTTGTGCCGGTCCTTGTTTGTTGGTCTGGCATGGCCAGATGGTTAGGGAGCTCGACTCGCAATCTGAGGGTCGTGGGTTCGAATCCTCGTCCCAAGAAACATGCTCGCCCTTTCAACCATGTGAGCGTTATAATATGACAGTCAAGCCCACCATTCGTTGGTAAAATAGTAGCCCAAGAGTTGGCCTCTAGTTTCCTCTAGTTTTTCACTGCTAAATTAAGGACGGCTAGTGCAGATAGCCCTCGTATAGCTTTGCGCGAAATTCAAACCAAACCTCATTTATTTACAATATGTTTAAGGAGGATGAAGACAACACTGAAACTGTCCCTCCCTGGTCCAAAACGTGGACCGAATCCCGATGAAGAAGACATACAATGTCTTTACATCTTCCTCAAGGGTAAGAACAACAATTTTAATACCTTTGACTAATTATTTCTCTTAATATAAAATAGATATGAAGTTATTGGTTTTAATGTGATATGAGAGTGTTTAGATCAGCTCAGAAACATAATAATAGTAGCATTTGGAACAACTGTGATAATTCCCTAAATTACTCCAAAAGTTTGGTCATGTATCTATAGAGTCATGGTAGTGTGACTTCATCCTTCGAACTTGGCTGTAGTCACTTCCGTATAGAGTCATGGCAAAATGACTTCATCCTTCGAACTTGGCTGTAGTCGCTTCCGTATAGAGTCATGGCAAAATGACTTCATCCTTCGAACTTGGCTGTAGTTACTTCCGTACAGAGTCATGACAGTGCGACTTAATCTTTCGAACTTGACTGTAGTCACTTCCATATAGAATCACGGCAATGTGACTTCATCCTTGCCATGACTCTATACGGAAGTGACTACAGCCAAGTTCGAAGGATGAAGTCATTTTGCCATGACTCTATACGGAAGTGACTACAGCCAAGTTCGAAGGATGAAGTCACACTGTCACGACTCTGTACGGAAGTAACTACAGCTAAGTTCGTTTTGACTTGACTCTATACGGAAGCGACTACAGCCAAGTTCGAAGGATGAAGTCATTTTTGACTTCATCCTTCGAACTTGGCTGTAGTCACTTCCGTATAGAGTCACGGCACTGTGACTTCATCCTTCGAACTTGGCTGTAGTCACTTCCGTATAGAGTCACGGCACTGTGACTTCATCCTTCGAACTTGGCTGTAGTCACTTCCGTGTCTCGCGATCCATTCACTCATTTAGAGTCTTTGGACATATTTTTCGTTTCGAAATTGCCCCAAATTACACTTGCATACATATGAACTTTTGGTTCGAAACGTTAATAAATTTCAATCTGACTTGTCTATACTGTGCAATATTTTGGTTCGAGATTAGCCAAAAACATTAGCAATTACAATTTATCATGTCTATATGTGAGTTTTTAATTTGAGTCTGTCCAAAACGTTAATAATTATAATCTCACTTGTCTGTATTGTGAGAGCATTTGGTTCGAGACTATACAAAACTTTAATAGTTGTAAACTCACTTGTCCATATTGTGAGATCTTTTGGTTTGAAATTTACCCAAATCTTGATATTTATAATCTCATGGGAGCGTATCACGTGAACTTTTAATAGCGAGGTTGACCATATTAGCAGTAATTAAACTTTTACATGAGCACATTACATAACCTCTGTATAGAACACAATTAATGGAGATGTCAGAAAATAGCATATATACAGAGAGAGAGAGAGACAGAAAGTTTTCAGTATCGATTAACTCAAGAAGAAGAACGCATATATAAGTGTGTGTAATCAAGGCGTTAATAGAGTTATGAAATAATTAATTATTAACAGTGATATTTTCAAACATCGTAGTTGTATCTGTTTACACGTGTAATAAATAACACTTCTCGTTGTTTAACCACAAATTTTGAAAAGTATCTCAAATATTTTAAGTTCCAGTAAACTCTGAATAAAACCGTTTAATGTTTGCCCTCGTTTGGGGTGACCAACTTAAACGGTTCCAACTATACTCTTAGTAAATTTATCATTTTATACGTATATAAAGACTTCTTAGAGGATGCAAAATTATCTTGTTTTTAATATCCGATAAAGATAGAAAAATGATACCAGAAGAGTGCGTTAAGTACAAATACAGCCTGAAGCCAGTAGTCGATCGTGTTTTGTACAGTAAGTAATGTTTTTTCTCGGTAGTATAAACTTACTTACGTACAAGTCGCCTACGCTTTCTCACGCTCACTATCTATTTATGAGGTATGTGCTTTGATATAAAAAGAAGATAGAAATAATTGCTTGATGACAACATATTAGACCAGCTAGGTCGTAAATCCATAAGTTAGGCCCAAGATGTCGGGACATCACTTCGCTGTCACCTTTTCTGATGGACGGCTTACACTCGCGTCGACCGTGAAATTTCGTGGTCGTGACCCGACGGTAATTCAAGCGGGTAGTAACCCGAGTCTAGTGTAGCTGGTGGAGGACTGGATGAGCACCGTTTCATCGACACATAAATTCTTCCGGAGACGACCTTTCTATCACAGGTTCTTGTATAACACGTTAAAAATTAAGGTTGTATATATGTAGAATTTGTGCTCGAAATAAAGATTTACAAAACGTTAAATGTATTATTTGATTAGGAGAGATTGTGAATTTGTTTAAACAAATCAATCGAATTACACAAGCAGGTTTGATGAAATGACATTTGACAACATTCTGTAATTCGATTGTTTGGAATTAAACACAAAGCTTCACGATGGGCTAGCTGTGCTCTGCCCACCACGACTATCGAAACTCGGTTACTAGCGAATAAGTATATATATATATTGGTATGTAAATAATACGGACATTTTCAAAAACAGAATGTATGGTAATTAATGATTAATCAGATTTGTGAAGTTTATTATTATATTCTGCTTTATGTTTTGGTATGAATATTTATTTTAATAATTTATCAACAGAACACGTATGTAATCACAAACATACCTGCTAAATAAATTGAAAAGTTACACTAAAAAAATATCATCAACTCGGATGATTAAGAAATACACCTGAAAGTTAAACATAAACTAGAGTCATCAACTCGGATGATTAAGAAATACACCTGAAAGTTAAACATAAAATAGTGTCGTCAACTCGGATGATTAAGAAATACACCTGAAAGTTAGACATAAACTAGAGTCGTCAACTCGGATGATTAAGAAATACACCTGAAAGTTAAACATAAACTAGAGTCATCAACTCGGATGATTAAGAAATACACCTGAAAGTTAGACATAAACTAGAGTCGTCAACTCGGATGATTAAGAAATACACCTGAAA
>NW_013665986.1:526956-532964 GCF_000517525.1 Limulus polyphemus
CTTTATTTATATTAATGAGATAATTCTGGTTTTTCTTTCAACTTACTAGCAATAAGGAAAACTACAAGGAATGCTAGTAAGTTGAAAGAAAAACCAGAATTATCTCGTTAATATAAATAAATTCTGCTTTTTCTTTCAACTTACTAGCAATAAGGAAAACTACAAGGAATGCAGCGTATCTTCTGGTTATTTTGGAGCTACAAACAGGTGGTACAATGTTCTTAACGTTTCGGAATGATAAGGAAAATCGGAAAGAAAATATTACAAATCATAGTGTGCGTGAAATTTTCTGTGAGGATATCGAATTACGTTCAGAGTTATGTATTTTAAATCTTTTTATTTATGTATTCGGCGGGAAAGACAAGCACACTCTCTCCTTCAAGCTTGACAAAACTATAATAAATAAACTTAGTATTCCAAAAATTGTTTAATCTTGAAGTCTAGGTTCAAGGGAGGTCCAGTTCAACGTGTGTTATTGGGTTATATTAGTTTTAGAGAATTTCACCCCTCATCAGTTAACCAAAATTAACCAAAGACAGATAAGCTGTATCTATATCATAGTGAAAAGTATCAAACATATTGTTAGTGTGAATGTGCTTTATAGTCACTATGAGAAGAACCTATTCACTGGATAGGTGAAGTGAAGAAAAAGTGTCACTGACCACTATTCAGTTTTTCACATTATGTAACCGCACAATAGTTTTTCTCAATGTGAATATAAAGCACGTTCACACCAACAGTGTGTTTTCATAAAACTATGTTACAAAACAAATATCAAAATAATATGCACAAGCTGATCGAAAAAAATGAAGCTATAATTTTGGAACCATTTCCAATTCTGGTTGTATGCTTCCTTCAGGATATACGTGTTATGATTACTTCTATATATGTGTTATGATTACTTCTCAACGTATCCATTTAAATCGTTGCTTGCTTGCGCTTTAGAGTGTATCAACTAGACATTTGTTAAAAATCGTTTACAAGGGACAGATTTTCTCTGCTGTAAGTAACTTGTCTTCCTATCGTGCATTTTGTTTTTACAACTTTCATGTTCTTTGGGATATTGGTTAACCTAACTACTCAATAAATTTGAACATTCGCTTATTCTTGAACAAGTAGCTCCACCTGGTGATAGTATTAAAGTTAACAGGGTGTATCCCAGCCAACTAGTCCTTTTTTTAGTAGAAACTATAATTGTCAAATATTACTAATAAAATATGAAGCTTTCTGTCGACTGTCATTTAATTTAAACAGTCCATTTTGTATTTATTATTTAGCTTATCTTTTCTTATCTTATCTTATTCCTAGCGAAACGGATCTTGATAAACGTGTAAAAGTTCATGAGGCAACATTTTCTGTCGGAAAATTACGACCCTTAAATAAACCTTGTATTCTCATCCTCTTAGAAAAACTATCAATATGACCGGAAGTGGTCAGAGGTCATCGGTATTCTAGTGTATCCTTCTGTCAACAGCAACCTCCCACTTAACCCCAGCTGGCTGGTCAACAAGAGAGTCACCACGGGTGATTGTCATTGGCACAAGACGGTTGTCACAATCCGTCAGTAGACAGAATCATAACTTTTCCTTAGGCCGAAATCAAGAGCGGGTGGAGAAAATCGCTTGTTCTAACCCAAGAGATTTGTGGTTGAGGGTTTACAAGGGAACTAACAGACCAAATGCTTAAATTAGTGGCCACATTTGTTAACTGATCTCTGTGGCCGTGACGAGATATTCGCTTGGGAGTTCGGTTAGTCATGATGTTTTCCTCGCCGAAATAAATCACTCGAGTGGTCGCAGGGAATGCTGTAATGGGAGCAGGACAAAGATTTACTAGCTAAAAACTGGGAGACAGAAGAGAGAGGAGGAGGTTTACAACACTGGGGGGATTAGCCGTCTCCCACACAGCTACAGGGATTACACCACTCATGTCAGAACTGTATGGTATAAGGAGCTCAGTTAATACCAGTAGGTTGTGGTATAAATTCAAAAGCAGGCTTAATATCATTGTATATTATGCAGTGACAAGTAGTCCCCAAACGGGTCAGCGGCAAATTTCGTGATTTACAATGCTAAGATTCGAGGTTCGATTCCCCACAGATAGCACATTGTATAACCTTGCGCTAAAATCCAACAACGACAAGACTATAAGAATATAATACTATGAACTCTTTGTATTCTTATTTAACTGAATAAAAAAAACTCCCAATCAGTTTAAGACTGAACCAGTTTTGTTAGTATAAGTATTATCTTCATAAATTCAAAATTTTAAGACGTTTGGGTAAAATGTCAAAGTCATGTACATTAGGAGTTTTATTGTGATACCATTTTATGAGCCGAGTCCAATGTCATCCTGTAGTGAGCAAAATATATAAGGTTGGATCGTTAAATAACAGTATATCTGTGTGTGTTTCTTCTTTTAATAATTAAACACAAGTGTCAACTGATAAATACCTTCTATAAACGTTTCTTAAGGTTATTTTCCACCTCAAACTCCCTTAGTTTAGCTGTTAGTGTTACTTTATTGTCATGGTTGTTCATTGCGTTCAACTTATCTTGTCAGGCAGAAATCCCATTTCGCAGGTGATTCATAAGATAGGCCAGTATTTTATGTTGTAGTTATTCGTTCGTTTTTAGTCCCGACAGTTAAATATTGACTATAGTCATTAACTCAGCACTCCGACAGTCAAATATTGACTATAGTCATTAACTCAGCGCTCCGACTTTCAAATATTGACTACAATCATTAACTCAGCACTCCGACAGTCAAATATTGCTGCTTTAAATGCTTCTTTATTTTCACGTTAGCAGTGATAAATTAGTTGTTGTTTTTTTATCTAAAGCACAGACTTTTTGTTTGTATGTGTCTCGTTACTCACTACTGAATGGTATGTGAAAATAAATGAATTTTGAAATGGCTTCTATTTTTAAAAAAAGAGCGGTTCAACAGCAAATTGTATTTTAATATCGCTTTTAAGAAATCAAATCTCACAGCACTTCTTTTAAATAAAAAGATGAATGTAGAGTGCGCACTTGCCAACTACATCATTTCTCATTTCCTAGCCTCACATTTTCACACTTCGTTTTGTTTTATATGCTTCCAACTGTATAAAGCATATTTTTCTGGGCTTATGGATAGTACGGCTATTGATAAAATATTGTTCTACGTAACGTAGTGGTGATACACAATAGCTATTGAAATGTATACAAATCAAGTGCTTAGACCAGATCTCAGTTTCTATTGGCAACACCATACTCAGTATTTTGAACAGCTTGTTATGAAGTTTCAACAAGAGTCCCCCCCCCTCACTAATATATCAGTTGCTTAATTAAATTCCTTTCTTATGTTTTTTTTTTTTGCCCTTTAAAAGACTGATCGAACTTCTTTTGAATTAAAAAAAATCTTAGTTTCAGAATGATTGCATTAAAAGGGACTTTAAAAAGTATGATTATAGAAGTTGACTATATGTGTAGGCGTGGGACAGCAATAAGGTTACGGAGTTACGACTCTGGAATCCGGGGTTCGATTCCGCGTTTTGTTTTAAACAAACAAGTTCTTCAATAAGATGATTTTCTGTCTCATCACTTTATCCGTACTCGGAACTAGTTTTTTCTAAGGATTTGACGAGAGCTCAATTTCGTGATACTCAATACTTGTTTTATTACGTTTAATTAACCATAATACTTTTTAACAACTTTCCTGTTTCTGATTTTTGTACCCAATCCCTAAGTTTATTATAGAAAGGCACTGCTGACGTAGAAGTATTATGTTTGTTATAATTTTGACAAAAAATTGTGTTAGAGTTTCAACTTTTATTTTTTTCATTTCTTCTTTGGCTAGGCGTGGCCTATTGGTTAGTATGCCCGAATTGTAAATCCAATGATTCGTGATTTGCTCTCTGCGTTTAAAGAGAGACCGGTCATTTCTTACTGCTCGTTCAGACAAGAGTAACGAAAAAGTTTGCTGCGGGTGCTATTAATAAGGTTCCTTCTCTCTAATGTATCAGTTCAAAATTAGAGACGGCTACACACAGATAGGCCTTTATTTAGTTTTGTGCGAAAATTCTGAAACAAACAAACAAACACTTATTATTTTGTTTATTTGTTTTTTTATTATAGACTCTACAACGTTTTAAACGATCTCTATTTCTTTTTTTTATGAGGGGAAGAAAAAAAAGTTGAAATTCTTTCTCTTTAAACACAATTTACGGGTCGGAAAGTTTCTGATGCTCAGGGGAACACATGAATACACTTAACAGTACGTTTTAAAGAATCTTCATAAAGCAGCAGGTGCCTGGCAAGAAACTGGTTTACAGTATTGAGTAGCAACAACTGTAGCTTTACGATGTGAAACTAGCACTTCATAAATATCAGTGGAAGAGCTTCCCTCCCGCTAGGCGCCGCTGTTCCGCTTAGGTTAATCTTTATGTGCCTCTTAAAGACTACCCATTTACAGCAATAATAATTTCGTGTCGAGAAAATCCTATACTGCACATAGATTTAGTTGTGAGATTTGTGTTGCCGGAAGAAAACACGGAAGTAATATACCGATATCTGTGAACATAACCAGATCAATCTGTAAAGTAACGCTAATCTTTATATAACTGTTAAGCTCTAAAGATTAGAAGCTAAACAGTGTTTTTACATAGTGACACTTTTCTGGATAGAATAATGTAAATAATTTAATTCGTAATGAACTTCACCAATAATATTAACAAAGAACCAAGATCTTGATTTCAGAGGTTTCTGCAGAAGTAGAAAGAACCTACTCACGAGTAGGGTTAAACTGTTTATCATATTTAACCTCTCCTAGCCAGCCTCACTCGTTGTTAAGTAGAAATGTTGTTATTATACTGTGTTCGTATGTACTCTATAAATGTAGTATTTATTTTATTTGTTATCTTATCTACGTAATATTTATTTAACTGAGTATTCTACATATTTAGTGTATAATATTTTTTTTACCTTACTAGTATATCAGTTGATTAATTAAGTTACTTTCTTATGCTTTTTTTGTAACCATTTTTTCTGCCCTTTGCAGGACTGATCGAACTTCTCTTGAATTTAAAAAAATCTTAGCTTCATAATGATTGCATTAAAGGGGATTTTAAAAAGTATGATTACAAAAGTTGAAAAATATGATTTTAAAAATCGTAATAATTTGTTTTTTCTAATTGTATTCATATGAATTACAAGCCGTAAAGATTTTGAGAAAGCGAGAAAATGAGAATAAATATCAGTTCTAACACCTAAGATATATATGGACGATCCCTTCACGTTCTAGGTTCTATTTACGAGAAAACTCGTAAAGTATACGACCAAGTTTAAGTTTGTGCAGTCTGGGATTACACTACTTCCTGATTTTTATTACTGGGCTCCATGAAGTGGATTTAGACGTAACTGGAACACAAACCAGTTTCGTGAGATTAAACTGAAAAATAACTGAGTCTTGATATCAGCCAGAGTCTAATTAGGGAATTTATAGCTAAACTTAAAGACTAGTTAACTTCTATCACTAGTCGTAGATCGATATGTAGTGAGATTACAGTTCGCATTACAATTAAAAACCGTTTAATACTATTAGAATAATAAGTGACTACTATAGCTGCGAATGTTAATGTAGGCTTATGAAAATGGGCTTTAAAACTCAGATTCAAAACCCAAGTCGAAAGTCCGTGTTTTCTGGCAACAATAAATGCTGGAGTTGAAACATTTACAGCCAAAGGATAAGCTTCATATTCCAGTGTTGGTAACATGTTACGTGTTACATTCCTCTTCTCTTTTGAGGAAATGTGTTTCTTTCGTCTTATCTAATGTGTTTTGTTTGTGCAATAAATTCTGACATTTTAGTATAGCACTACGCAAAGCAGTTTTGACTTCATAGACACATTTGAGGAAATGTGTTTCTTTCGTCTTATCTAATGTGTTTTGTTTGTGCAATAAATTCTGACATTTTAGTATAGCACTACGCAAAGCAGTTTTGACTTCATAGACACATTTGAGGAAATG
>NW_013665986.1:533964-541955 GCF_000517525.1 Limulus polyphemus
GACACATTTGAGGAAATGTGTTTCTTTCGTCTTATCTAATGTGTTTTGTTTGTGCAATAAATCCTGACATCTTAGTATAGCACTACGCAAAGCAGTTTTGACTTCATAGACACATTTTACTAGTCTGATTTATCATTTTAGAATTAGAGTAACTGTTGTTGCTTTTACGTATTAAATAACTGTGTTTTTACATAGTAAATAAACATTTTGTTGAAGTATTCCCAAATAATATTTCAAAGCTTAAGAAACAGCACTTACAACAAAATTTTACAAATATTTAGGATTTGGTTTTCTATGTTCACTTGATTTAATGTCGTATTGTACGTTTTATATTTTCATTATTTTGAGTTTATTTGTTGAAAGTTATTAGACGTTATTGGCACTCAAAAGTTAACGGAAATCTTACCGATACTTCCTAACAAAATAATGTTCTCTTAAATGTGATCTAATTTATGAAGTATAGTTCTAAGCACAAACTATTAATTCTAAGATATGTTTTAGAGGTACATCCGGAGGCAGGACTCACAGTTTGTGAGGTAGTCTGTCAGATGTAACATCTATTCACGTGCCTTACATACTACTCAGTAATTAAGTTTAAGAATAGATTAAGACGTTCAAGCCTACAACATTCTCCTTCTTATCATGGTATGCAGCCAATTGTGGGAAGGTGTTGGCTGCTCAGTTGTAAGATATATATATATAGAAGGTTATATGAAGATATATACGTAGAAGGTTATATATATATATATATATATTTATAGGTTATTCGCAGTTACTGGGTCCGTTTATCTGATGAAATAACTATTCCGGTCTTCATAATGGACTACAACAGTCAGGTAGTTATACAGCGAACAACTGAAGTTCGATACAGGTGATAAGGCCTTTATAATGTTGTTAACCAGTTGTCATATAGTGCAGATCTATAGAATTATTTATATCATACTTCGACGCCAGTACCGGTGAGCAGGAAGACGGCACTTTATCTGTAGGACGAAATAACTATTAAGCGCTAAAAGTTCGGGGATAGAAAGTGTTCTACGTAGTGATACATTTCTTGGTAGAATAATGTAAATGATTCAACTCATAAGGAAATTTGTCAGTTTGTTTCTTTTTGCGTTATTTAATGTGTTTTGTTTGTGTAGTAACTCCTGACATCTAGGAAAGTCAGTTTCAAGTTCATAGGCACATAAAGAGTAAACAGACATCACAACATTGATACAATATTAATATTTCATCAGGCTTACTAATATGTTTCACTCATAGCTTTGTTTGGCAAGTGCAATATTACAAACATTCCATTTGAATGTGTATACAGCTCCGTTTAACTTCATTTTATTTTTAGAAAAACAGAATTAGAGAGAGAGAGAGAAAGGCCTAGGGAAATCGAGAGAGGCAAGTTCAAATACACTCACGCCTAAAGAAATTTAAAATTTTCAATGCATGAGTAGTTTCCGACTGCCAAACGAAGTGGGCTTGTTTTATTAATGCTCGATATTTAACAAAGCAGGCAACATTTCGCTACACGTGGTCAAAATAAGTGTAAACGTCTTTTTGTAGTGCTTGAAATCATGTTATTTCGCTTACTTTTACGATTAAAACTGCTTGTTACTTAATTTTGTGATGCAAAATAGAATACAAATATATATGTGATATTATTACGAAAAGCGCTTTCCATAATGGTACAAGTCCAACAAGGTACACTTTTTATTTACCCAAATAATACTATACCAGTTTTTTTTTACTTATATGCCTTTTTGCTGAGATAGCAATCAGTGCAATATACTACTGAACAAACTGTCTTCTTTGGAACAAATGTTCAAATACTCAGTAACTTCTTCAGGGTTTTTAAAGCAAAGTGTCGTGTCCTTAAACACAGAATTCTTAAAACAGTTATGTTAAACGTATATAGTTTTATTGCACTTTCAATGAAGGTGGTTATAAAATATTTCAGTAAAGCATCAGTTAAGTCTATAATTTTTTTTATTGTATTTCTTAAGGCACTGATTCATATACAAATACAATGCCGTGTCCTTAAACGTAGAAATTAAATTCTTAAAACAATTATGTTAAACGTATATATAGTTTTATTGCACTTTCAATGAACATGGTTATAAAATACTTTAATAAAGCATCAGTTTAGTCTTTATGATTTTTTTATTCCTAAGGCACTGATTCATATACAAATACAATGTCGTGTCCTTAAACGTAGAAATAAGAATTCTACAACTATGTGAAACGTATATATAGTTTTATTGCACTTTCAATGAACGTGGTTATAAAATATTTCAGTAAAGCATCAGTTAAGTCTATAATTTTTTTATTGTATCTCTTAAGGCACTGATTCATATACAAATACAATGTCGTGTCCTTAAACGTAGAAATTAAATTCTTAAAACAATTATGTTAAACGTATATAGTTTTATTGCACTTTAAATGAACATTGTTGTAGACAATGTGGTTTTAAAATATTTAACTAAAAGATCAGTTTGGTCTTAAATTAAAGTTTTCTTAACAAAAGCAGAATATCCTTGTCATGTTTAAGTAACAAATTATAATTAAACTAGTTATTTAGAAAAGACGGAGTTTATATTTAACAAACATAAACCTGTCTACTGGTTCTCGCAAAGGGAAATTTTGTTAAGAAATATTAGCTTTCCCTTCCTGTACCATTAGTCAGTAAACAAATTATGAGACTGATGAAAAAAGTAGAAAATAACGACCTATAACATAGACTTCGGTCTGACAGCCAACACAATCATTAATCGTTTTAAGACTAAAAACGATTTACTTTCGTAGTCTAAAAATAGAACTTAATTAGACTTGCCTCATTTTTAACGATAGAAATTATGTTTATTTACAAATATTGTATTTGAAAAATTACAGTTTATCTATTGTAACATTTGTTGTAGCTCAAAACGAGGTTTGAAGTGAGTGTATCAGGTTGTTATTTATTTTAAAATTCTTAAATCTAAGGTTATATTGCACAGTTAGTCAATAATTTTCACACGCAAAAAAAAAAAACCACAACAAAACAAAACCAAAACACACAATATTTTTTTCTGATCATCCCCGCATTTCAGGTCAAGAATTTTTGCACCGGCATTAATGACGTCTCCAGACGATACACAAAGCAGACATACATAAGTAACAACAACATCTCTTTATCCATATGTCTCTAACAGAAGAGTGGTTTGTCTGCTTGGTAATCTCTAGTCATGTTGTGAAGCTCCTTGTTGTGAACATTTCGTTCTGCTAGAAAAATTTAGTTCATGTTATGTAGACGAAATTCTTCAGCCAAATGAACGTAGGACTTCGTCAACAGAAGAAGTTATCTCAAGAATATCTGAAAACAACGACAAAGACACCACTATTTATAATACAATATGAACTTATTAATAAAAAATGAAAGCAAGTAAGTTCAACCATTGTTCATTACGAACGGATGAGTCTTAGGCTTGCTAACATGTTTTACGTGTAGTCTTGTTTGGCAAGTGTAATATCGCAACCAATTCATTTGAATTCCTTCTTAAAATATATTCTACACAGGATGATCCGTTGCCATGGAGAAGGCGTTGATAAGGCTGCCGGAAGTGGGACTGATGCTTTCTACGATTAGAGATAAGCAATCAAGACTGGATACTGAAGAAGACTGTTGTTCGCCCCCTATAAAAATATAACGAAACCGACCATGAAGGATGATAAACCTTAATTACATTATTATTACTATTATTCGTTTACCGATATCACCGGTACATTTTAGTTACTGTTTTACCCTAGTTTTATAAGTATAACTATTGAGGCGCAATTCAGTTATGTTAAACTTTTGAATTCTTAACGTCAGCAAGTATATATATATTTTAACACTTAAGTTTTAGAAGAAGTTAAGTCTCTTTCTTTTACACTTTACATGGCATAAAATTACAAAATATATTTCAATAATGATTTATATATCTTGCTCAACCAAAGACTACTTAAATTAAAGTTTCTAACGATATTAATATCTCATAGAGATATACTAAGTCTTTGCGCAACACGATTTTACTTGTCACTAGCAGTAAATTATCTAGTGCAATAGAAATACAATTTTGCTGTAAAACCTTAAATAAAACAAACAAAAACAACATTAGAATCTGGATTTCATAGTTAGTCATAACCTATTACCAAATAAAGTACTCCCATATAATTACATTTTGCATCTACAGGATGTCATACTTGAAACTTTAGAATTTGGATTTCATGGTTAGTTATAACAATGAATGTTACCGAACAAAGTACTTCCATATACTTATATTCTATATCTAGCAGGATTTCATATTTTAAACTTTAGAGTTTGGATTTTAAAGAGGCTACTAATTAACAAAGAAAACAAGTAGTTGAAGGCACAATGTATAAATACTTGAGCTTAGATATAAGGTAAGAATCCCTCTTAGTAAATCAGTTGTTAAACATTAAATCTGTTAAATGTTTAAATGGCTAATTCAGAAGTTATTTACCTAAATAAATATATTTAACATAATTGTGTTAATTATGATATTTTCTCAGAAATATTTTGGAAATTTTATGTACTATTTTGTCTCAAATAATGCTATATAAAGTGTGAAGTCTTCTTTATATTATACCTTTCTGGTCACTCATAGACTTATCACGCAGTTATAACAGTATTCTTCTGGTAACTAACTAGCTTTATACTCATGACATATAACGTGACTTGCCTGGTACTTAGGTTGTTGATAAAAGCTGACAACGTATATATGTTTAGAGCAATTAGAAAACCTTAAAACACCACTCTCAGTTGTGATGTTCCTTCAATAATTAAAATGTTTAACTTGTAACAAAATCATTATGTATCCTTTATAACCATTTTCAAAAGTCAATGTTGCCATATGCTTGGGATAGCGTGCATGCCTAGAGGAACTTGTCACTAACGGTTCATTACCTGTTAAAATATAGAAAGAAAACCAGGCGGCGAAATGACACGTAAGAATACTGATCCACATTATTTTACCGAATAGCGTAACTAACATACGAACTATGGTTACAAAAATCGACAAGGTCGAAGTCATTTTACAGCGTTTATATCTCTTTAAATTGCATTCGAAACATAGCTGAAATTTCAACGTCAGAAGCTTTGTATTACGCGTCCTCTTGTCGACGACCACGTCCTATCGCCAGGCTCATAAAACAAGGAGATGTTTTCTCTAGGGTGTGATTTAACTGTCGCCGGATGTGTCGCTTTTCACATCTCAACTCTGTAGCTATGTTTCAGTGTTGGTTGCTTCCTTACTTTAAAGTAAACTCTTTAAAATGGCGTTCTTCATGAGAGGAAATAACCACCAGCATGTTCATTCCCTGCTCTCAAAAAGTGTCAGTTCTCTAAAGGTGAAATTAAATAATTATGTCACAAGAACTTGGAGAGTTTCGTTTTAGAAGAATTGCTTTAAAATGTTTTCGGTTTAAGAATGTCAAATATACTAAAAAGACCAGTTTTATTTTTCACTTTTATTTGGAATGTATATTTAATAAACTTGCAACAGATGACGTACAGTTATATATAAATTGACGTATGTATTATTTACTAAAATTTATTCAGTCTTACATTTACTGCATCGGTATTGACTGAAGAAAATGGTTTTGAATATATTCTACTGATTATTTTACAGAATGTATCTTTTTTAAAATGAATTAATGGATATTTAATTAACCCTTTTCTTTCTCCTTTATTATTTACAGTTAATAATTTTAATATATGTATGAGGTTTGATCAGTAAGAGACATCTTCGTTTATTGAACGTTAAGGAATTAATAAAACAAACCAATGATATAATGTCTAGAGGAAAATGTTTCTGTCTTATATTTCTAGGTTTTAACTTACGTTTATCGATTGGAAAATGTTGTGATAATTATTGTATAAAATAGAAACTTAATTCGTTATTCAGTGGAAATTAATTTTTAAACCTAATTGTCTACTTCAAAAATTCTAACTCCAGTTTATTTATCTATTTTAAAACGTGTTTTGTGTTTTGTTTTTTATCTCGTAGCATCGGGAATTATTCTAAGTTTTTATTTCGTAAAATCAAAATATCGTCACTATCAAAAGCATACGCATTCATGCTTACAAACATTCTGTTGTCCTTAAAATATAGCACAACGATAAACTTGTGGATTTATATAACGCTAAAAATCGGGGTTCGATACCTGCGGTGAGCATAACGCAGATAGTCCACTGTGTAGCATTGGGATTAACAACAAAGGAAAATGAACAAATATATCTATGAATCGGCGAGATTACCGTCAAACAGGATATTATCTCGTAAGAAGTTAGAAAATGCCTCTTGAGTGACTGTCACAAACATCTGCCTCAAGCAGTAGAACGTTACGTACCGCATACAGAAGTTCTAGTAATGAGAGAAGTCATTGTGTGTGGGCGAGGATACAGATAAGGTCATAGGTGACCAAAGGGCTGTAAACACTAGTTCATTCTCGAAAAGTATTTGCACTTGGAAGACGCGGAAATGTAGAAAAAAAAGGTTCATCGAAGAGGTGGGCTCAAATACAGATATGTAGCAAGGCGTGCAAAGCGTGCTTTCTGCTAACGAGCTATGTATGTAGCGTTTAAGAGTACGACGAATATTTTCCTGCTTCCCCTACCGAACACTCTTCCCCCTCTTTTTCTCTGAAGAAACCGCTTATTGCGTCTAAAGATGGGATGCTATTGTTTAGCTGAAATCTCACCGGAACTACGTCAAATTAATCAGTGAAGTTTTTTTTTCTAACGTTCAACGTGTGTTCACTTCCAACTCTCCCTTGTTTTTTGTTTCTGTGGTGACTGCTCATTCCACTGCATCAGATAAACTCCCACAATCAGAACTTTTTTGTGTGTACTGCTATTCGAGTGAAATGTACAACATACATATTTCATACAATCACTGAAAGCGCAAGCTAGTGTCTGGAGTATGGGGGACAGTAATGTATTAAAACGAATTAAGTGCCTAGATAAAACTATTTATTTAACCAACGTTCATCAGAGTACAGCCGTTTTATACCATTGTTTGTTTGTTTGTAGTTAAGCACAAAGCTACACAATGGGCTATCTGTGCTCTGCCCACCACGGGTATCGAAACCCGGATTCTAGCGTTGTAAGTCCGCAAACATACCGCTGTGCCACTGGGGGGCCGTTTTATACCAACGGACACATCACAGACTAATCCTAGTGGTTAAAACAAATGAATATTCCGAGAAAAATTATCGTTGCATCACGAGGTACATATACATATATATAACTACATGTATAAGTATGTGTGTGCAAAGAAACCAGGTAAAGTAAAGCTTTTACGTAATTTAAACTTATACATATGACAATAAGTTGACAACCTGGTGATGACGGTAATACGGTATATATATATACTTTTTTAGAGTGAGTCATACACAAACAAAAAATAAATCAAAATTTACAAATAATACAAATCGTTATACTGGTTAATTGTATGCTACCAATCTTCGCGTAAAAACAAATTATGGATATTTTTTAATTGATCAATGCGGTTTCATTGTTTTTATGGGAAAGCTTCTGTTTTAAAAACTGAAGCATCAAACAAACGTTTAATAAATAAAACGTGACTGTCCAACAGAAGTATTCCATGTTATGTTAGGTAATGTGCTGCTGTAGCTTCTTTTAAGATGTATTCTAATTTAATCTGTCTAAATTATCTTTTAATCTGGCATATGAACGATGTCCGGTTTACTAAATATATTTTACTGAGTACAAATTACAATCAAGTTCATATGTAGTAGTTTGTGTTGTTAAACAATGCCTTACTAACAAGTGCTAACGGGTTAACCATGTTCATATGTGGTAGCTTGAGTTGTTAAACAGTGCCTTACTGACAAGTGCTAACGGGTTAACCCTGTTCATATGTGGTAGTTTGTGTTGTTAAACAATGCCTTACTAACAAGTGCTAACGGGTTAACCCTGTTCATATGTGGTAGTTTGT
>NW_013665986.1:542955-548832 GCF_000517525.1 Limulus polyphemus
GTAGTTTGTGTTGTTAAACAGTGCCTTACTGACAAGTGCTAACGGGTTAACCCTGTTCATATGTGGTAGTTTGTGTTGTTAAACAATGCCTTACTAACAAGTGCTAACGGGTTAATCCTGTTCATATGTGGTAGTTTGAGTTGTTAAACAGATCCTTACTTCTTTAGTCTTACATTTACTGTATCGGTACTGACTGAAGCAAATGGTTTGGAATATATTATACTGGTTATTTTACAGAATGTATCTTTTAAAAAAATGAATTAATGAATATTTCAATAATCTTTTTTTTCTTACTTTACTATCTACAGTTAATAATTTACATATACATATATATATATATATACATATGAGGTTTGCTGTATAAGAAACCTCTCCCTATACTGGTTTATTGAATATTAAGGAATTATAGAAACAAACGAAAAATATAATGTCTAGAGGAAGATGTTTTGTTCATATGTGGTAGTTTGAGCTGTTAAACAATGTCTTACAAGTGCTAGCAGGTTAACCCAGCTCATATGTGGTAGTTTGAGTTGTTAAACAGCGTCTTACTAAAAGTACTGGCAGGTTAACCCTGTTCATATGTGGTAGTTTGAGTTGTTAAACAGCGTCTTACTAAAAGTACTGGCAGGTTAACCCTGTTCATATGTGGTAGTTTGAGCTGTTAAACAGTGCCTTACTAACAAGTGCTAACGGGTTAAGCATTTAGTTCGGTTGGTAGAACACTCGCATGGTGTGTAAGAGGTCTCGGGTTGTTAGCCCAAGTTAAAGGAATTACCACAGAATTAGAGGTCGTTCCACGACCCTAAAATAAGATCTCTGAGGACGGGCTTTGTTAGTGAGAGGGAAATAATGGGGTATGTTGAGTGGTTAAAAGTACAATTTTTAATAGATTAGCCCTTTAACTTTTTTAATAGAACACAAGAAAAACTCGAACTGGCATCCAACAGAATAGTGTTGTCGTCTGAATTAATTGTTTGAAAAAAATAAAAAGTTCCTCAGTAGCAATTATTAGTTGGTTAACCTCCTAGGCTGAATTGGTAAAACACTGGGTTTAGTGCGAACGGTCCCGGTTTCATTAGTTTTCACGCGGGAGATACAAAAAAATATTAAATTACGACACATATACTACACGTTTAACAGTAAAGTTGCCAATATAACCAGCTTTACTGGTCACTTATTTAATGAAATCTTATAGATTTGGTTATTGCTTGACGATGAGGTGAGAGATTATGCTGTGTTTTATTTTATCCCCCTGGTTTATGTGCCTTTTGAATTAAGTCTTTTTCTATCCGATTGCTGAAATGTTCAGTGATGTTAGGTATGATTACTCTTGTAAATTTTTCTGAAGACTTAAAATAGTTCGGTCAAAAGATGAAATAACGTGAGATACAAAATAGAATGGATATGTGTTATGATATTGTAGTTATTTTATTCAAAGTATTAAGTAACTTGAGATTTAAAGTAGGATGTATAGTTGTTATGATGTAGTAGTCATTTTAATCAAAGGATTAAGTAAGTTGAGATATAAAGTAGGATGTATAGCTGCTATGATATTGTAGTCATTTTAATCAAAGGATTAAGTAACTTGAGATATAAAGTAGGATGTATAGCTGCTATGATATTGTAGTCATTTTAATCAAAGGATCAAGTGACTTGAGATATAAAGTAGGGTAGACTACTACATCATAACAGCTATAATTTTAATCAAAGGATTAAGTAAGATGAGATTTAAAGTAGGGTGTATAGCTGTTATGATGTACTGTTTGTTAATTTTGATCAAATGATTTAATAACTTAAGATACAAAGTAGAGTGAATATCTGTTATGATGTATTATTTGTTATTTTTTATCAAACGATTTTAAAAAATTGAGATCAAGACATACTGTAGTATGTATGTCTTGCGGCCAAAAAAACAACCTGCTGCAGGACACATAGGAGTGACAGTTTAGCGATAACCCACCTTCTGTATCTCGGACTGTAGTAATCCAAACTATCACATATTTTCAGTGGATGTGTTCTACTGAACTCTTACTTCACATACCAAATTTCAAGGTAATACATTAAGAAATGCCTGAGATATAGCACCTCTAATTTTGATTGGGTTTCTCCTTTTCTTTAATTCGTCGTCCCAAAAGTACGGAAAGTTTATTTGATAGAAAAACATACTTAACTTTTATGGTTTTTTTTTAAATTGGTACATTGATATATCTTTACAACCTACAATTAGGAGTCTTATTTGGTGAAAATATAAGCTACTTGTGCAAAGTTATTCAACAAAATACGCTCAAATTTAACGAAATTTTTTGCGCACGCCTACGCAAAAAAAGTCACATGAGCTATCAGTCTAACATTTGTACTACAGCTTCATCTATGAGTAAAAGTGGATCGTTTTTAGTTTTTTGTCATTCGGATTAAATACGGTTGGTTTAGAGCAGCAAAACTATAAGGTGAAAGGACATGCAGATACATAAGTATTCGTTAGGCCAAGCAAACTATATTAGCAGTTTAGAGCTCAAGTTTACAAAAGAATTATACGGGTGGACGCTCATTATTGATATTATTCATTGCCAACTTTTAAGTACAAATTTACTAAATTTTATGAAATTAGAGTAATTAAAGAGCGTTTAACGTCACGTGATATTAGCTTAAGCAATTAGCATAAATAATGACGCTTGATAGGGCCATACCGATTGCATTGGGTGATGACAGGAAACTGTTAATCTAAATTCCATGGTGTTACTATAAAGGAAACTATTAACACCTAAAATATTTTTTTTATTAACAAAAGGTGTGTGGGTATTGTAAATATTTAAAGAATATTTTACAGTGAATTTTATAGCTGGATAAATGGAGTTCAAAAAATGTGGTATTTCACTAAATCTTCAAAAACCATGATTTAAGTGCCTAAATATTTGATTAATCTACCAATTAACCATTCCGCTAACATTGGAAAAATAATTTAACAAGCTTTTGAGACCTACTAAGTAGTGAGAGAGGTGTTGATTAAATTCAGTGTGTTATCATTATTTTTAATTATATATATCAAAGCTGTGATCATTTCATCAATGGGCATTTGAGGGGCATTAGAACAACTTCTAAAATAAAATGTACAAACAATTAAAGGATAATCGAATATTGTGATAATATAGCTGCTACAAGGCAAAACTCATTGCTATAAAATAACATTAATCACTACCATATTTTCATTGTCAGGCTTATCAGGCATTTGATGACTAGTTATCTGATATTATGTTTTTTATAATGGTCAAAGGTCATTCGACTATATTTTACAAGACTAGGCCTCAGCTAGTGAATAAAAAAGCTCTCTAAAACCTTAAACAAATTAGAATGGACAGCAAAGTCACATTTTCCTAAGGCGTATTTTAGTATACTTAACTTAATAGGGGATCTTAGGATAGCGTGTTCTTTAGTCCGGCCTGTACTATATGTCATAGTGGTCTCCGGCAGTGACATCTGAGACAGAAGTGCTCCAAAATTGTACATAAACCGTGGCTGGACATTTAGACGTTTTCCTCATGTGGAGAAGAGTCACCAGAAGAATGGAAGTTGGCCAATGGCAACAGAATATTGCAAATTGATACGATACAAATATCTCACAGCATCATTAGCATAATGTAGAACCCTTTTCAAACCAATATAGTTGGTCAGACACTTGAGAAGAGGAAGCAGTCTTCTACAACACAAGCAGATGGACGTTATCTGCCTACTCTAACTAACCGCAACCTGCTCCGAAACTGAATCAGATGTTCGATGCTGCAATTGGACATTGTGTCGATATGAATATGGTTAAAACAAGACTTCATAAGACCGGTCAAGGTAGCAGACACTTAGTGAGGTGCATTTTGTTCACAGAAAAGCATATAACAGACCAAAATGATGCCAAGAATAAGTCAAGTGTACCAACATATGAGCTGTCTTTCACACTTTAACTAGCTAACAATCAATTACTCATTTGGAAATAATCTGTTTTCTTTTTCTACTTGTTATTTGCAGGAATGTGACGCATATAGTGATAGTAGACGTATGGCGATACCAACGTCTACATCTTGCAGAATGTTACCATTAATTTCACGCATATTATCGGGATTACATCCTGGGACACTATGTTCTGCTATATGCTGCCATAATTGATCCTGACTTCAGAACAATGAATTATAACGTCAGTACTTGGCGTGCTAACCTGATCATCGCATACCTTTTTACCTTTATAATTATTTATTAAATTAACTGGTATTACAATATGATGTATTTTCAGAAAACATTTTTTTCTTTTTAAGATTTTGACAATTATTTTGTTTTACCATTTTTGTTAACGTTGAAAACAATGTTTAGTTTTCCTTATCTTTAATGATGTTATATAAATCTTCTTCTTTAAATGAAACTGTGCTGGTCACACATAAAATAATTATTATAAGATAACATTTACTTCTCTAATTGTCTTCTTTGTGTAACTGATCAAAATCATATTCCTGATATCTCACGTGACTTGTTGATGTAAGATGTCTACACATTTATTTTCTGTTTACAAGTAAAAACGTGTAAAACACCATAACAACAAAAATATTTAATATAATCAGCTGTAATATGTCACAGTCCGTTCTTCAAGTGATTAAGAAACATAAAACACTTCATTATTAAGGCTGTAATATGTCACAGTCTGTTCTTCAAGTGATTAAGAAACATAAAACACTTCATTATTAAGGCTGTAATATGTCACAGTCTGTTCTTCAAGTGATTAGGAAACATAAAACACTTCATTATTAAGGCTGTAATATGTCACAGTCTGTTCTTCGAGATACTTATAACAGTGTGTTATCGAAAGTTTATTATATTCTGTTTCTCAAGTGATCGAGAAATGTATAATACTGTATTGTATTAAAGCTGTAATATAATATATTCTTCTACTGATTAATTCAATGAAGCTTGGCTATTTCAACTATGAAATAACAAGAGTCATTATTTTTGCTGACTCGTAACTTCTAACTTATGTGTAGAAGTAAGAATAGAAATAGAACAGCCATAGAGATAGATGGATAGCATATTTTCAAAATATAACACACTTTGCGCAAATTGGTATTCAGTTTAAGTAATTATTTTTCATTCCACTGGTGTCAGTTCGAAAGTCTTGAAGCTTTCTACACTGTTCTTTTATACAGTTCACTATCTTCCTTTCTGCTGTCAGTCTTGTCGGTTATTCACTATGCATGTCCCCTTCCTTTGCAGATGAGTGTTCTGTCCCCACGTCGGCAGCGGAAGCTCATATAAATGATTATATATACATAGGTATGTATTCATACATTGTACACGTCTCAAGTCGAAACAAGTGAATTTGTAAGTTCTACGGTCCATGGACAAACACAGTGTTGTTATTGTCATTTGTGGTGACAGATCATGGGTTTACGAGTCTCTCAGCCACGTGCGTCCTTCAGTACTCCGTTGTATAACTTTCTGACTGATAAGTCTGTCACTTTTGTGAGAACACAGAAACTGCTCGCCTGCACAAATCCTGACATAAGTTGCTTGAGCTATAAACTATTGAAACATAACAAACGAGAAGACTGAGCTTAATGATCTGTGATTCATGCAATAATCTGGTCTAGGATTGATTAGAATTTTATAAAACCCACATACTTAAATTCGTATAAAACTTTCAATTACAATATACAGTTGTAAATGACTTTCTACAGTCTAATCATCTACTTCTATATGGCTACGAGTATGTCCGGGCATAGCTGGGTGGTTAATGTGTCCGGTCTGTGAATAGCTGGGTGGTTAATGTGTCCGGTCTGTGAATAGCTGGGTGGTTAATGTGTCCGGTCTGTGAATAGCTGGGTGGTTAATGTGTCCGGTCTGTGA
>NW_013665986.1:549602-552945 GCF_000517525.1 Limulus polyphemus
TTAATGTGTCCGGACTGTGAATAGCTGGGTGGTTAAAGTGTCCAGACTGTGAATAGCTGGGTGGTTAAAGTGTCCAGACTGTGAATAGCTGGGTGGTTAAAGTGTCCAGACTGTGAATAGCTGGGTGGTTAAAGTGTCCAGTTGCTACAACTTCGCGCTCTGCGCTTTTGGACCCTAAGAGTGATGATCAAATCCCACTATCCGATAATATATGAGTATCACAAACGTTGGTGGCGAGTGCTCTTCATTAGCTGTCTTTCCTCTAGTCCAGGGATTCTCAAACTGGGGTACAAGACGCAATTCATACGCAAAACCATAAAATGTGTAATAAGCCCTATTTGAGCTTTCACATACTACTCTCCTCACTTGTAGACTCACCCTCTACCTGCATGGACTCGCCAGTATTTTCTTCCTTTTAAATCGACAAAAATGATATCACATATTCTTCAATCGTGCCAGAAAAAAAAAAAACACATCCTTCGTGCCCCCCAGTGACACAGTGGTATGTCTGCGGACTCACAACGCAAGAAACCGGGTTTCGATACCCGTGGTGGGCAGGGCACAGATAGCCTATTGTGTAGCTTTGTGCATAACTACAAACAAACAAACAATCACATCCTTCGTATTAATAGGTAAGTGTTAAAGATATGAATTTTTGTTACTAGGTTTTTATCTTTTTTTTTTAAATTAGGCCTGGATTTGTAATTAAAAAAAATTAAACAAAAAGCGATACGCGAGCCTGAAACGTTTGAGAACCACTGCTCCAGTTTATGCGTTATCCGCAGGTAACCCTTTGCGTAGTTTTACTCGAATTTTTTTCTGAAACAAACAATTTTCAAGCTTTCAATTTTTTCTTTCGGAATGGCCCGGCATGGCTAAGTGGTTAGAGCGCTCGACTCGCAAGTTCGAATCCCCGTCCCACCAAACATGCTCTCCCTTTCCGCCGTGGGGGCGTTATAATGTGACGATCAATTCCACTATTCGTTGGTAAAAGAGTAGCCCAAGAGTTGGCAGTGGGTGTTGATGACTAGCTGCCTTCCCTCTAGTCTGACACTGCTAAATTAGGGACGGCTAGCGCAGATGGGTCTCGTGTAGCTTTGCGCGAAATTCAAAACAAAACAAACCAAATCTTTCGGAACAAAACCCAAAAGATGAACACCGTTTATTATAGTTCTCAACGATATACTTATATTTTTGCATCTTACAATCTTGTAGGTTTTCTGGGGTTGATCACAGATAGCAAGTATATTATATATATAAATATATCTCGAGTTGAATAAGAACTGTAGATACATAGAGTATCTACAACAAACGACATACATGAAGCTCCAGCATAAAGGAAGGGAATATCATAGAACGTTCACACACAGCATATATCAATATCGAACTAAGCACGTGTAAATGAATTTATGAAAGTATCTAAAAGAAATTTAATTATGAATCTTTTTTATTTCCAAACGAAAAATTGACTTTCATTCAAAAACTGTAGCAAATGACAACAGTGTTGCTTGTCCAAGAACAGCTAAAATGAATTGAAATTAAGATTTTTTTTTACTAGAACAGATATTTACACAAAGATTATCTTAAGTAAATTTGAAGCAGAACAGATGTAATTAAAATCCCGCTAAAAGTTTCTCACTTTTAGTCCATTGCAATGATTCTAGTAAAACGTGATGTAAGTCGCTTTTATTGGCCTAAAAAATATAGCAATCATTACGTCTCAGTTCAGGAATTATAAAATGCTTTATTATATTTCTTGCATTACATGCATTTAAGGTTTACTTAACTTAGCTGGCACAGATTCAGTCCAGTAGTGACCTTTTTGTGGAAGGCCAAAGGTCAAGGTTCAAAGTGATATTTTCGAAATTAATGGGTTTGTGAGGAGGAATGTGAGCAAGTTAAAAAACTCGCCTGTAATCAAGTATGATTTTGATCATCTTTATTAGGCCTAAAAAGCCTCATTGTTTCATTACCAGAGTAGGTGTTTCATACCACTAAAATTAAAGTTTCAATGAAGGGCACCTTTTTCTACAACAATTCAGATTGTATTCTTTTCTACATGCTAGAAAGGAATACCAATAGAAGAATTCCGTCCTGCACAAATGACCAATGTGTATTTTCTACGTTAATGGGAACATTCTACAATAAGCATGTGTACTGTGGAAAGTAACTGTAGTAGTTTTTATTGCTTGATGTAGAATTCAAGAGAAGGATAAGTCTTTTCTAAAACTCAACTCATTTGATTTTTTTTACTGCTGCAAACTCTCAAAGATTAATCATATTTTACCAAGTGACAGGATTGTGCAGGAAGAACAGCGTAAGTAGAATTTAACCCATTCACTGCGGCTGTCACGTATACGGGTCGGACTTATTTCTTCCGTAAACTGTGGCTATGTCGTATATGGGATTTCGTTGACATCGTGAGGAGTACTGACGAGAAAAGACTAAACATGACTGACCCATTGTACGGTAATAATGCTTGGGTTGATGTAGAGTATTTCAACACGCTTAAATACCCTCACCAGTTCGTGCGGGAAATTTAAAAATTAAATCCCATATAACAGTCTACGCTGAACCTCACGCTCCCTGGTCCAAAACATGGACCGAATCCCGATGAAGAATAAGAAGATGGCCGCATTGTAATGAAGCGAAATGCCTCGGACTCAACTCTTTGTTAGTGTTTGTGTGAACAAATAAGGAGACGAATTAAACTTAAACTAATTGTCGCTATTCAAGGACACCGGCCTAAAAGGTGAAGATTAATCAGTGTTTTGTGTCGCGGACTATCATCAGTAGAATCTGTAAGTTTTTAATCAATAGTTAAAGAGGGAGGAAGAGGTCGAAAATGTACCTGACCCTACCAGGTCCTCAACGACCTAAAACCCGGTGTCGAGCATGCATGGCCGCAGTGTATACTCCGACCCGTATACATAATAGCCGCAGTGAATGTGTTAAGAATAAGACATGCGCCCTCTTCTTTCGTATACGATGTTCGTTCTGTATGAAAGCTTTTCTGTTTGGGTTAATTATATGATATGTATACATTAAAATGATAGAAACAGCCCTAACGTGACACATAAATAAGCAAGTTAGACACGATTTCATACAAGTTTATGAAAGAAGCTCCTGCTGTCATAACCCACTACTATCCACGTAACTAGAACGTGTACAGATAACCCACTACTATCCATGTAACTAGAATAAGTACAGATAACCCACTACTATCCATGTAGCTAGAATGTGTACAGATAACCCACTACTGTCCACGTAACTAGAATGTGTACAAATAACCCACTACTATCCATGTAACTAGAATGTGTACAGATAACCCACTACTATCCAT
>NW_013665986.1:553931-556242 GCF_000517525.1 Limulus polyphemus
ATGTAACTAGAATGTGTACAGATAACCCACTACTATCCATGTAAGTAGAATGTGTACAGATAACCCACTACTATCCACGTAACTAGAATGTGTACAAATAACCCACTACTATCCACGTAACTAGAATGTGTACAAATAATCCACTACTATCCATGTAACTAGAATGTGTACAGATAACCCACTACTGTCCATGTAACTAGAATGTGTACAGATAACCCACTACTATCCATGTAACTAGAATGTGTACAGATAACCCACAACTATCCATGTAACTAGAATGTGTACAGAACTGTGTATCCCGTTTGAGCAGCTACTTATCTAAGGAAAACAAAGCATATACCATTCGTTCTTTACCTACAAATGATCACGTAAAATGTTTGAATCTCTCTGAAAATCAACACATTGAGACAGATGCCCACGCTGGGAAATCTGTCTGATAAATGCCAGTGATAAGCAGTTTTCTCTTCCGCTGTTTCTTTTTTTATATTCTTTCTTTCATTTGTGAGCCAGCGTGAAGCAGCAAGGCCAAGAGAGTAGGATGTGAGAAGTGGGAGGGCGATGAACGTAAGCCCAACTGACTCGGATGAAATCGAACGAGAAACGGCGAAGTAAACGTATCGAGGATCTCGACGCCGGGTTCCGCGGGAGCTCTCGGCGAAGCGAGACAAACCCGATAAGCACTTGGCAGGAAGGTCTACGAGCTCACTAGGCTGATAGCGATCAGTCGTATCCAGCGTTGGCTCCATAGGCTGCCACCATAAATAACAAAATAAGTTCAGTCCAATTTGCGGAAAATGTCTGGGTTGTCTTTCCGGACTTTTACTGCTCCAGCATATCCACCTACCGGCTTCAATAGAGTAAGCAGCTTGCGGTACTCTTAATAAGTACTCCTCTATAAGCTGCCCGTTGAGAGAAATTGTTACACTACTTGCATAACACTTTAAGAAATATGCTAAGCCTTTTTTTTTCTTTTTCCTACTAGGTTTTTTCAATAAACGTATACTGTTCTTCTTATGCGTGTTGCTAATTTTCAAGTATGGCCATGAGCGCTTTAGTTTGAGTAACGCTGTAATACATTTACTTATTTTTTGTGTACAAAACTTTTCACAATAGATGTTTGTAAGTTTATTGTCGAACAAAAGTAGTTCAGAATGATTTCGCTGATTAATAAGACGTCAATTTAAAGGAAAAGATGACTCACGTGAAGTTACGAAGTCTTCATGTCTCACGTTTACAGTGATTAAAACTAAGAGTTAGGTGTATAATAATCATATTACAGTTCTTTAAACTTGATCTTAAGTATTTGATTTCCCTTACGTTTAATTGAGCTTTATGTGTAATGTATAAATCAAACATCTTGGACATAAGATAAAGGAGAACCAACAAATACAGCTAGGAGGAGATTACGTTTCCTAAAACAGTGACGACCATTTAGTCCCAAGAGGTTTGATTGATTAACCTGATTATATATATATAGCTCCTAGACCACTATTATGTCGTATCCCAGACGGCATGATGAGCCCTGGTATTAAACGAAAGGCTTCGTCGTCACTAGATATGGCATTCGAACTGTGGTTGAGGTATTATAAAATATTCTTTTTTACTTTCTCCCAAACAAAGCCTGGTAATTATAATTTGTAGACAGGTTTATTAACCTGTAGAACCAGTCGTAGGCTTTATAAATGCAAAAGAAAATTTGTTCAGTGTCACAGTTCAGAAATTGACATGTGTATTCTAAATTAGGGTCCATATTTGTCACTCGCAATGAAAAGCAGATAAGAGATAAAATATTGGTACAATCGTGCCTACTGTAAAGATTTGTCAGCTTTATATATAAAAGAAGATGAGAAACTGTGGTAGTCAGAGCTAAAAACTAAAGAGTTTCTTGTTAAGAGAGCCTCGTGAAGTTCCATGTATTTTCATCGTTGATGATAACGTGGAGTTTAACTTATCTAATGTGAAAGTTTGTCCATTGCCAGTAAATAGAGCAACGTTTATCCAAGATAATAATCAGATTCAGATCGTGGAGTTTAACTTATCTAATGTGAAAGTTTGTCCATAGTCAGTAAATAGTGCAATGTTTATCCAAGATAATAATCAGATTCAGATAAGTTTATCTAATATAAAAGTGATGTGAAGTATAAAGATACAGTAACCAGTCCATTACTAAAATTAGATTGAATAACGATTATCCAAGATAGTATAAATGAGGTTAGTAAATCAATCTACTGCCTGAGTTTGATAGAATAACTCTCGTTTAAGACAATATTGGGGTTAGGATCAGTTTATCTACTATTATAAATGAGGTTAG
>NW_013665986.1:557171-577202 GCF_000517525.1 Limulus polyphemus
TTTATATGGTGTGTAAACCTATGCCTTTCAATGTGGTTAAACTTACTCTACTTGATCGTTACAAGGCCGAAATAATTTCCTAACTAGATAATGTGTCACACCAGTCCATTTGATGGCAATTAATTTAGAGCAGTTAAATTTCAGTAAGCTGTGTGTCAGGAAATAAATGGAAGTTTACTGAATACCGAAACTGGGATATAACAAACATAGGTATATAAAGTGTAAAACAACAACATTTATATCCTCAAACAAGGCTCTACAGAAGGAGACACAACGAACTTCCCAATATAGATCCTGTAAAGAAACTAATTCAGTTCTATTTCATATGGAACTTTACAGGGACCTTTACGTTACACATGCTTTAATAATAGAGGTACACATTTTAACATCTGTAACGTTAGAATGATTCTGTTATCATGTGATTATAGCTTAGCCATGAAGAATAGTTTATTGGGTTTATTGTAGTTTTGTTTCCCTTTACGTGGGGTTTGGTATGACCCATTCGGTATACTGATTAGCCATGAAGAATAGTTTATTGGGTTTATTGTAGTTTTGTTTCCCTTTACGTGGGGTTTGGTATGACCCATTCGGTATACTGATTAGCCATGAAGAATGTTTTGTTGGGTTTCTTGTAGTTTTGTTTCCCTTTACGTGGGGTTTGGTATGACCCATTCGGTATACTGATTAGCCATGAAGAATGTTTTGTTGGGTTTCTTGTAGTTTTGTTTCCCTTTACGTGGGGTTTGGTATGACCCATTCGGTATACTGATTAGCCATTAAGAATGTTTTGTTGGGTTTCTTGTAGTTTTGTTTCCCTACTGAGGGTTTAGTATGTATGACCCACTCGGTATACTGTGTATTTAGTATATAAGTTTTATACAAAGGATTCTTGTGTTGTATGACATCAAACAGTTAGAAAATATTTAACATTTTCATACTATTAGAAGCGCATTACAGTATTAAGCAAAGATATAACACGACCATTTTCTAGGGATAGTCCAAAATCTTGAAAACTTATGAAAAAAAAAGCAAAGCACTAATGTACACTTTTGCATGTTACAGTCCCACAGAAGCTTTACTAATAGAATAGAATCAGTAAAACGAAACGATTTATTTTCACCATCGCTAATTAGATAATTCGTAGAGACTTCTTTTCACCGACACTGATCTTATAACCATGCGCTCGCACATTTCCAAAGTAAGGACCCTGGACATTAGAGGGCGTTCACGGAAGAAAATGTTACTAAAATATCACTTAACTTAAAGGGGAAGTTCATGTTAGTAATAGAAAAAGAAGAAAAACTAGCAAAAGGTGTTTTTTATAGTTTTTTATATTTTATACATATAAATAGTTTATTAAAGAACTTTTAATAGAAAATTCTATATTTCCCCCATTTTTTTTATTTTTGTTTAAGCAAGTTGATACTGTCCAGCTAAAAGAATTTTAAAACATGCTTTACGGAAGGGAAATTATCTTCCTAAACCATGCTTCACGGTAGGAAAATTATCTTCCTAAAACATTCTTCACGATAAGGAAATTATCATTCTTAAATATGCTTCACGGGGTTCACCGCAGAAGTGATATTTTTTGCTATTTTCTTTTTTTTTATCCTTGGTTGAAGAAAAATACTGGGGTGTTAAAAAACAGATTCTCTTGTCGCTATCTGTCTATTCTGAGGACAAAAAAGTTACAGTTTTGGCACTGTTTTGTGTATCATTCTTTAAAAAACATGGCACTGGTTAAATAAAAAAAAAGCAAGAATGTTTCAGCAGAAATTTGGGGTGCCACGCAAACATAGTGAATTGCAAAACGACGGTCTAATAATACTAGCAGTTTTGTCGATCAATGTCTTGTACGACAAATAACAAAGTTTAACCCAGTAGTCCATTCAGTCTTAACAAACTATCAAGCATATGTTTTTATATGACTCCCTTTCTTGAAGGTTGATTTAAGAGCTTTTGAGGTTATAAAAAAATTCGCATTTTCCTTAATTGAGTCAGATTTGTGGTAGATATATTATCATTTGTTTTACACGAGACGAATGAATAACATTCATAAAAATATTTAAAAAAATGGTGACTTTTTCAAATTTGTCATACACATAATGAATACGTGGTTACCTATTTGCCCTTATTCGGTGGGCTTATATATTCGAACGAATAGCAGTTTCGAATTTAAGAGCCCAATATGACTTTCTTGAACAAATTGAAAGGCACAGATTGACACACAATATAAATTGTATTCCAATTGGAGTAAGTTTGATCAGATTGAAAGAAATAAGTTGATCACCATAAAAATTACATTCTAATACGAGTAGAGTAAGTTTAACCAGCTTGATGTTGTTTGTTATTAAGCACAAAGCTACACAAAGGGCTATCTGTGCTCTGCCTACCACGGGTATTGAAACCCGGTTTCTAGCAGTACAAATCTGCAGACATACCGCCCTGCCACTGGGGGGCTAACCAGCTTGAAAAGTACAAGTTGGCACACCATATAAACTATATTCTAATCGGAGTAAATTTCACCACACTGAAAGGGACAAGATGACACACCATAAAAATTACATTCTAACAGGAATAGAGTAAGTTTAACCACATTGAAAGGCATAGGTTTACACACCATATAAACTATATTCTAATAGTAGTAGCTTTGACTAGATTGAAAGGGACAAGATGACACACCATAAAAATTACATTCTAACAGGTTGAATAACTTAGCTAAACTCCTTTTTGCAAGCATAAGCGTGCCTCTTATGATTAATTTACAACCTTCTGAATTTTTCTTGTTGCTTTAAGTGAGTATTGTTACATCATAACGTCTCTTAGTATGTAGAAAGTTGTAGGCCTCTCTCTCTATATATATATACGACCAAGTTAGTGCAAGTAAGTAAGTTCATGAAAGTAAAAGAAAAAAAAGAGATAGAAATTTAAACGGCCAATAAGAAAGCTATTCTATCTAAAACCAACTGGACAGTATAGTTGGCCTGGTGGTTAATGTACTCGACTCACAATCTGAGGGGCGCGGGTTCAAATCCCGTCCCTGACACATACTCGCCCTTTCAGACGTCAAGCTTATAGGGAATATACCGTATTGTTTTTAATTAACGCCCCCATTCTAATTATCGCCACCACCACCCCGGTATTTTTATAAAGCTTACCATGTGTGACAGCAATAGTAATCCAACATATAATCCAATTTTATTACCGTAATTTTATTTTGAAAAAAGAAAAAAAAAAGAAGAAAAGCAAACACATACACTTATTAGCATTGAAATCAAATCACACGTGAAAGAGAGAATCCGGAACTACACAAATACTATAATTAGCGCCCCCTTTTCTCGTTGATATAATTATCTCAGTCTGGAAGCAGGTTGGTAGTAAGATAATTTATCTGCTAGTCATGCCGTCTCAGAACTTAAATTTCACACACAGTATTTCGCGAAATTCTTGCGTTTGTATACGAACTTAATGTTTAAAAGTTCTGATAAGATTTTTCAGGTTCTGAAATAGACAAGCTCCCGAACCTAGCTAGCGTGTGTCCGAGCTGGCTTGGTTCACAAGACCGTATTGTACTACAGACCTATCAGCAGTCGTCGGTTCACGCCATCATTATTTCCATGAGTATCCGGCTGTACGTGGTTGTGGAAACTCCTGGCCAGTGATTTGCTACATGGTCGCATTGACCAGGCGCGTGCATGGCTTCTGTCCTGAAACTGATGGCATTGTGATACAAGAACGTCTACCTTTAACTGAAGGAACCAGAACGATAGGATAGATAGTTAGAGGGAAGATAGTTAGGTCTAGAATTGTAAACCATTGTGCAAGTTTTAATACTTTATCGACATATGTGAAAATAAGGAGTTTTAACGCTACGGATCTGGATATATACACTAATAAAACAATTTTAGTTTCTTTTGTAATTACACAAACAATATTCCGATCACTACTATGTTTGCTGTGTTACAGTCGGCCTGATGAGCTCTGGATTGAGCAAAACGCGTCGTCGACAGCGAATACGGTGAACATAGTGTGGTTGAAATACCATTATTATTATTATACACTTTTCTAATTCTTGAAAATCCCTAAGGAAATATTGTGTTAAAAATGTGATATGCTTCATACTTTTGTCTTACGACAAGTACAATTAATTAAGTAACCAGTTCATTGATAGTATTTTAGAGTGTAACCAGTATAAAGTTTTAGACACGTATAGCTTTAACCCACTAATAGAGAAACACCAAAATATATCTATCCTGTACATATAATATAGCAGTCATTAAATTATTGAATCAAAAATTGGATCCTTACGTAAAGTTCATTTTCAGCTTGACTAACTATCACACAGTTGTTAGTTGTGACAGAAATATTACATTTTTGTAGAGACCTTTCTCATAAAAGAGCACACTCCTGATAAACCTCAGAACTCATCAACTAATGTAAATCGTGTTTCTGCAAAATACAATACTGCGATCACCATTAACAACTCTGTGATAGTTAGTCGAAGTGAGGATGAACTGTAATATGGATTCATGACCTGATAATTATGGATCCATAACCTGATGTCAAAAGACATTTCCTGGACAAATTCAAGAGTATAAACAAGAATGACGAAACCTTCATGAAGGGACAATTCAACTTTCCGATAATTCAGGAACAATTACGTCTTACGCGTGGCGTAATAAATGTCTAAACCGAAACATCATGAATTACCGAAAACAAGAGCAGGATGAAGACTGAAATATCTCTCCACTTACACTTCGTGTAGCATCACTTCTGTTAGTTGAGCTGTTAATCAAAACTTTATAAAATCTTCACATATAAGCTTGCACTATTACTTTATTAAACTTAGGGACGGAAGCTTTTTTATTTGTAGTAGTTTGGCAAAAAAGAGATTATAACACGCCAAAACCTTTTATGCTATCTCTTCTGTGGGACTTGATACTTATAGTGTTAACCATATTAACTGTTAAAATAAATAAAGACATATCCATAGATTTGAAACAGGAATAAGTTTTAGATGTAAATACTTATCATATATGAAAAGTTATTGTGCATTACATGCTTTTATGGTTGTCAAATCTGGGCTGATAACAAAGAGACGTATATAGTTATAACTTGAATACATGTCATAAATAACAAAGAGACGTACATAGCTATAACTTGAATACACGTCATAGATAACAAATAGATGTACATAGTTATAACTAGTATACAGTTCATACATAACAAAGAGATGTACATACTTATAACTAGGATACACGTCATAGATAACAAAGAGATATGCATAGTTATAACTTGAATACATATAATAAATAACAAAGATGTCTACATAGTTATAACTAGGATACACATCATAGATAACATAGAGATGTGCATAGTTATAACTAGGATATATTTTATTGGCAATTAAAAAGATGAACATAGGTATAAGTGGGGTGTATTTTATGAAACAATAAAGGGGTGAACACGGCTATAGTTGGGGTTGACTTTATAAGTAATAAAGGAATTAACATATACATAATTGGGATATATTTCCTAGATAGTAAATGGATGAACACAGCTATAGGTATCTTGGTCGGGTTAACATATCAATGAAGTGATATTGCTCTTCTCACCAGGTTTACTATTCAGCATATAACTCAGATTCAAAACTTATAAATAGATGAATTACTGAATTGATTTAGACAGATAACCACAATAAAAGACAAAGGAAAACGAAATGATAACTGACAAATCTTAGAAACAACAAAACTGCAATGATGTCAATGTTTTATTATGCGTATGAATTAAGATATTTTTAGAAAACTATATGCGTCTATGTCCGAGTTTTTTATCTTTCTTGTGTTTCATAACTCTAGAAGCCTAACTGATAAGGACTTCTATTTATTAACATACCTTAATAAATATCTAATTATTGCATTACGTAATGAAACCATCTCTTACTTTGTAGTCAGGCAACTAAGATCTCAGCGTCAGAATGAATGACTTTTATACGTTTATTGTTGTACACTTCATAAATTCTACCAAAATCTTGTGCTTAGTATGTCCGAATGCTAACCTGCTAATGTTGGTAAAGTGTCAGAAAAATGTTTGGTACAAAGTCATGTTCTTGTTAAATTGATGCAAGTCTTGTTTATGAAACACGGTGAAAAGGATTTATTCTTCAGGAAATGAGATTAAAGGGTATCTAGTAATGTGTCCCTGCGTAAGCATAAAGCTACACTGAAGTTGGTGTATCCATGTGTTCCTTTTCTTAACATGCTAATTGCGTACACATGGATGTATTGAAGATTCTACACGGGACTTGCTTCTTAGCGAAGCTAACCACAAGTCTTGCTATGCCTGATATCTCACTGTGTTCCCTATTGACACAGCCTGCTGGAACTCTTCATAGCGGAACCGAGAAGGCTTAATTAGATCCAGATGATGGCAGATTGTCTTTCTACAAGAAGCAGAATTATGAAAGTAATTTACTAATTTACGTAATGATTGTAATTAGCAAACAGCCCATCGGGTAGAGACACCGAACACTAAAACCGTAATAACAAGACTTAATTTTGAACACTCATTTCGTTTTCATGCGGTAATTATAAAAATGTTTTCTAAAGCTCGGACAGATATGTTTCTCTCCTAAATAAATGAGGATCAGCGCTCACGAGAATCTACTAAAAGATTACAGACACGATATTTTTAGGTCTTCAATCTAGATAATCCTGCATTTCATTCTAATGCATTCAGTAACCCTCGTTGACTTGATACCGCTCCGCGCAACCAACTAGTTATCGGTAGCACTGAATTAAATCAACAGAAGCGAAAAACAAAACTGTTGAGATACACGCCGCCGTGGCAGACTTCTTGGAATATAAAAAATGTAGGAAATATGAAATAACTGAAAGTGTTGAAATAAACTTCCGACATGAGTGAGAAGGATAAGAGAAGTAAAGCCACGAATTATGAGACGATGAAGAAAGATTCACAAAAAGTAGGATCTCGATTAATCTCAGACTAGCAGATAAAAGAAAATAGTGATGAAAGGTAAAATATGTACTATTATAAATAAATAAAATTATGGAAATTCCATTCAGTCAAGACCAGCAGGAATATTCTGTATTATTTTATTTTTTAGTAACAACCGTATTTTATTCGTTTTTTTTTCTTACTGTAGTAAACGAGCTCAAAAAAAAGAGGTAGAATTAAGGTTTCTCTGTTAAATATTTTACTTGAGTTAAACAGTCTTGGAGAATGTGTTAACTGCATTTAATAAATAACTAGATAAGCCAATATTATTGTGGAAATCAGTACATGATACAAAATTATAAATTATTTAAATTTCTCTATTTTTCTTCCATCACAAGGCACACTATTGTCTTAAATCATTAAGTTAAACAAATTTGCGAATTAAATTCTTCTTGGACAAAATCATAAATAAATACAATTAAAAACAACAACCTTTTTTAAGTTTACACAATAAAATTAATTTTATTTGAGACTGACGTACAGTGCATTTGAGACTGTATCTTGAAATGTTCTTCGCACTATAGGTTTATGTACACAAAATATAACGCAATTTCAAAACTTATATAGAACTTTGACATTCATTTGATTTAGACAGATACAATTAACAAAAAACGAGTACCCTAATCTTTTATGTTGTCTTTTTCTGTGTCACTTAAAGCTTAACCACATTCTTCAAAATCAAAGTATAATACAAGGCCACTTCGAAATGAATCCTAGCAACCTTTCCAAATAAAACGGAAAACGAAACTACAACAGTAGACTAGTTTCACGTAAAATTAATTTTACTGTGTAAACTAAAACAAAAAGTTCTTGTTTTGAATTTTTGTTTTTAGTAAATACTTTTTTATTCCCCGCCTTCTTCTTTTCTCTTCTGTTTTTCTAGCACTTAGTCATCAGTTATCAAAATATGACAGTAAATACTTATTGCATTATTTGTGTGTTTCCTTGGGTCAAATGTATTGTCGATTACTGGGTGTTACTTCTAATTTGAAAGCTAGTTAGCTCATACACTCTTTTGACTTGAAATAATACAAATTTGTCTGTATAAACCAAGCTGTTTTCCACATCCAAAAAACAAAACATATGAAGTTCTTTGGATCTAGCATCGACGTAGTTACAGTGTTGCGTTAAGACACGGGGGGCGGCCCTGGACGAAGTATAACTATTGCCCCCCCCCCCTTTGTACCGTTGCTTTTAAGAAAATACCATACAACTTGACAAACCAAATTTATTAGTGATAACAAAAATTAAGTAAATAAGAAATGAAAAATATTAAAAAACTGATTTATTATTATTATTATTATCTTATTATACCCTCGGCAACCGCCCCTTCTGCCCATTGGATAAAACGGTCCTGCTTAGTAGAATTGATCAAGGCTGATATAACTCGTAACTATAGTTTTCAGCTGGTATTGGGATTCACTATCCAATATTAACAGCCATATTTCATAACAAATTTCTCTAGTAGTTTAATTTGTTCAATATTTAAATTTTAACCCTCGTTATAATAGTGACGGTTAAATAAATCAACCTTCTGTGGATTAGTGAAAATAGCGCTTTATTCGTGTTCAAGCGTTTTTGATATATGAAAGTCAGGTAAGTTTACATAAGCCATTATGCTTCAAATAAACTACCTTTAAATATTCCCTATTTATTTTTATTATTAGTTTTTTTTATTCTTAAAGGTAGTAAAATGTTTATTGCATACTCTGACCTCAACATACACTAAAAGTTGGCCATGGAATACAAAAAAACGCAATTTAAAGATCAAGTTTATGTTACGATGCTCATATTGGCATTGGAATTTGATTTGGTAAGGTATATCATGCTGTACATAATGTTAGTGTGACTATCTTGCAAGTATATATTGGCTCCATTTCCATGACAACTGGAAACCAGTTAGAGCCACAGAAGCTTTAGCTCATAGTTAAAGAACCCGACCACTTTCAGAATGTATAGCTTCATTCACTAAGGGTAAAATCGAATGTTTCTTGGATCCTTAGCGATATAAGATACAAAAAAAAGATTCAACACCAGTAGGTGTTTGTGTAGAAATTATTTTACATTAAGGTTTATCAGTTTATTTTAAAAATCGTCTTCTTAGAAGACAAGTAGTAAACACGAATTTAAACTCAACTGAAATTGGTCTTATAAACAGTGACCAATCTCACTGGGGCAAGTGCGTCGTATTACCATAAAATTCATTTCATGAGCTCATATGAGGAGTTATTTTATGATGTCAATTGCCCAAGAATCCTGAGATGACATGCAACCAGGAAAGTCATTTAAAATAGCTACATATATGACTTTGCAACCGGAATGTCTCACATGTTCGTGTAATAAAGCTTCCTCACCTAAAGAATTGTGAGATAATTTTGTTTATTGGAAAGCACAAAGATAAACAAGGGGCTACCCGTGTTCTGCTCATTGTAGGTATCGAAACTTATTTTATAGTGTTATAGGCCCTCAGATTTACCACTGAACCACCGCGGAAACGATGAAGTAATTAAGATAAATATTTATGGAGATCTCATCGTAGGTATCGAAACTCAAGTTATAGTGTTATAAGCCCTCAGATTTACCACTGAACCACAGCGGGAACGATGAAGTAAGTAAAATAAATATTTATGGGGATAAAACTTGAGTTTTTGAAGAGTTACATGACAAAACTGATATTGTCCAACTAAAAAAATGTCATATGAATTAGGAAAGTAGCCGAATATAGAATTTCTCTATACTTTCTTTTTTTGAAACAACATTTTAAAATATTACACACAATAATTAAAATATATATGCTTGACCTTACACGTACTATGATCTAATGAAACTCTTAAAATATATATATATATATATAATGAGCGGTTTAGAGCATTCCTCGAGTACTTGAAGTCGTGTACCGACGCTTTAATTGTAACACAAATATGTCTTGTTTCGTTTTGAAATTTTAACCATGTCTCCCTTCTCTGGGATACATAGTACATCTGAACGTATTTGCGAAATTAAAGAATTTGCCACGTGACTTGGTAAGTAACCGACCTGATAAGAATTACACAGAAGTGAATCGAAACGTCATCAGCTTTCGTGGCAGGTAAAATGGTGGTGATCAGAAGTACACAAAGAAGAGGATCGAAACGTCACCAGCCGACGTAGCAGGTAAAATTATCTGATCATAAATACACACAGAAGCGGGTCGAAACGTCACCAGCCCATTTGGCGGGCTGTTCATTTATGCCACAGCATTCAACATGTTTCCCTTACTTTGTAACAGTAACATCATTGGGACATCCTGTATGCACCATGTGTTAATGGTTTATAGGTAGGCTAGGACAAAACAATAAACACAGTCGAAGCTAATTATTTCTTACGTACTCATTTTAAAAACCTTTTATCCGATAAAGCTACAGGTACACTGTTGGGTTTTATAGGACTGCGAGTCTTTAAAGTAGGTGTCTGTGAATCGTTGGCGATAAATTTCCAAAATAAACAAACAGCACACAGTCCACTTGTTTTAAAATAGTATATCAAAACAAGTCAAACATATATACAAATGTTCGTTACACAGTTAATTACCATAGTTGAATCCAGAGCTTTAAATAATTCTCTTTTTCGTCAAAAGTCCACACGAGATGGTTCAGTTACTTGAGTTACCCAAATGACAATGAGAATTATTCTTCTCCACTCTGTTATTACAATACAGTCTGCGATTATTATACTTTAAGAGTCGCCACTATACACACTTTATGGCTAAACTCACGATCACCCAGTCTATATCTATTTCTATCTCTTTTTCTTTTACTTTCATTAACTTACTTACTTGCACTAACTTGGTCGTCTATATGTATATATATATATAGGCCTACAACTTTCTACATACTAAGATACGTTATGATGTAACAATACTCACTTACAGCAACAAGAAAAATTCAGCAGGTTTGAGAAACGTGACGTTAATTCACAACAATTGAACTACACAACAAATGATTCATAAACAGTTATGTAAGCAAACCTGTCATAACTATGACTTCTAAAAATAACTTATTTTAATGCACACACAATATAAACTAAATAATATCTTAGTATTAAACTTAAAATGAACAGTCGTGTATATCTAACATACACTGTTTTTGTTTATTTATGAGTTTTGAGCAGAACTACTCGAGGGCAACTTGCGCTAGCCGTCTCTAGTTTTAAAATGGTAAACTAGAGGACAAGCATCTAGTCAACACAACTTACCGCCAACTCTTTGGCTACTCTTTATCAGTGATTACATTTAACCGTCACATTATAACGCCTTATTTGTGTGTCTTCTAAATTAACTTGTATGTTCCATTAACTAACAGTTTAGGACAAAAGAGTACAAGTAAAGTTACAGAATTAAGATTTCCTTGTATTTCATTAAAATTAGATTTAATTCCTTAATAATATTATGTCAGAAACGTTTTCTTGTTTTCTGCATAAATGGAGCAATAATAGTTATAATGCATTCCATAAAACTTACAATATCGAGAAAAGTTAATGAATTTGTATACGAAACTAAACTCCACTCATGAAAAGTTAATGAATTTGTATACGAAACTAAACTCCACTCATGAAAAGTTAATGAATTTGTATACGAAACTAAACTCCACTCATGAAAAGTTAATGAATTTGTGTACGAAACTAAACTCCACTCATGAAAAGTTAATGAATTTGTGTACGAAACTAAACTCCACTCATGAAAAGTTAATGAATTTGTATACGAAACCTCATGAAAAGTTAATGAATTTGTATACGAAACTAAACTCCACTCATGAAAAGTTAATGAATTTGTATACGAAACTAAACTCCACTCATGTAGCAAAGGATCATGTTTCTAACTTATAGTATGATTAAGCATTAAGTTTGAATACATACGATATGTTATATAAAAAGCATTAAACAAACAGTATCACATTTTAAATTTTCTTCCCATTCAACAAAACATTGTCTATTTAGTAATGCTTCTACAATCTTATGTTTTATAATGTTGTATGTTTTAGCTGTGTATATTATACTAATAACTTCTACTACAGAATATAGTATGAAATTACACTTTGTTTATTACCGTCAGTTGCACATAACAAACATTTAACTTTTTATATTAGTGCCTGTAATAAACACTGAATGTAGTGCACGTAATATTGACTTAAATGCTTACTTACGAAACTAATCCAAATTTAAGAATCCTATTGTTCATTGGTTGGTTTTTCCGAAAAGAGAAAATTGGACCAGCTGATGATACCCCGAAACAGTTACACGAACACTAGTCACTGCTAGCAAGCACCAAACTATCTAATTCTGTTCATATAATGTTTAAGTAAATGTAATTCTGTTCATTTAATGATCTAAGTAAATCTAATTCTGTTCATATACTATTCTAAGTAAATCTAATTCTGTCCATATAATGCTCTAAGAAAATCTAATTCTGTCCATCTAATGTTCTAAGAAAATCTAATTCTGTCCATATAATGTTCTAAGAAAATCTAATTCTGTTCATGTAATGTTTAGTTTGGTTCAAAGGTTAATCAATTAAGTATGCTGTAGGTCGAAAGTTGCGAATAAAATAAAATAAAATGCATTAATAACAGTGCCTTAGAAGAAATTTCATACATTTCCCTAGTCTCTGTAGTTCTCTTAACATTATTGTTTTTATATATCGCGTATTCTTCATTGCCAAACCCATTTGATTTTAACCAAAATGTCAGGTTTGTAAAATACAAAATTACTGTATTGAAATAATAGGTTTTAACTATAATAGTGTTGTGTTGACCAGTTACAACTCACAAGACATCAAACATAAGCTGGAGTTTACTAAATGTTGTGTTGACCAGTTACAACTCACAAGACATCAAACATAAGCTGGAGTTTACTAAATGCTGTGTTGACCAGTTACAACTCACAAGACATCAAACATAAGCTGGAGTTTACTAAATGCTGAATTCTTTATCGTGATACTTTTCAATCTATGTGAGAATAAATTGTTCTTGCAAATAAGTCTAAATCTTTATCGTTTGGCTATTCATACAACAAAATTTTTAAAGCACAGGCCCAGGCCTTTGCTCTTTTATAAAGACTTTTTGTAATACGAAACTGGGAATAAAACATTTAACAAATTTATTTTTGAATTCACACGTTTCTTCCTTTCTTAATTAGTGACACCTCAACATAAACATTAACAAGCTGTAAGCAACCCATTATGGAGTCGTGTTCGTGAAGTACATCTCAAAATACATCCCTGTAAGTGAGCTCCGTCTAAACGCGTGAATTCCGATTCCTCAAACATTGTTTTATTGTTGTGTTAATGACTTCCACAGAATACAGCTTCAAAATACATGTGGTTGTGAAACATGTAATTAGAGGTTTAAACATGTCTGAATAAGATATCAGACGTAATCAAGTAATTTGCTTTAAGAAAAATCAACGACAGTTTCTGTTAATTAGGTTCTATAGTCTGAAATAAATTTTGATTCAATGAAGAACAAATTGGTTGATCTGATCTATATTATAGCACTTTAAACAAAGAAAAAAAGAGAAAATGACGTTAAGTACAGTAGCTAAAAGAAATGGCAACAGGTATACCAATACGGAGACTTCTGTCCCGGTTATGAAGTTTTCACTTAGTTATTGAATATTGATTATTACGATATAATATAATATGCATTAATGATACAACTTTTGCTTGATTTACTATGTAAAACTCTACACGTGAACTTAATACTAACTTCCAGATGCGGTGATAGTAAAAACGAATATTTTTGAACACAAAACTACTGAGCCTTGATATTCATCATCGTATCATTGAGTTTAAACTAGGTAATCGGGAAAACGAACAAACAATACAAAACATAACTATTAGGTCTTTATGTTTATCGTTCGAATGTAAGTACAAATCTGAACAAATCTAATAAACATTTTATGTCTGACGTGAGTTTAAGTTCCATATAAAATTACTTTTAGAATGCTTTCTATTTCAGTGTTATCATGTTCAGTGTAAAAGTTCAAGATAGTATAAAGCTTTTGAGTATATATATATATATTTAAGTAATTTTTCTCCAAAACACTGTTAAACTGAGTCTTTATATACAGAACCAAAAATATCATGTTTATAGTGCATCAAGGTATAATCCTTTGTTATGTCTTTTTAAAAGAAAGGAAAATATTTTTAGTGGTAATATTCGCCTAATGTCAGCGTTAATGTTTTTTTAAATAATAATCAATCTGAACCTAAATACGGACTGAGTGACTCAAGATGCCATGACAAGATTCTTGGTCATTTACATGTTATACAGTCTTTTAGTTTCAGCGTATTATTTACAGAACAGTAGTTACTAATTACCCTTACACAGTAAGGTAAATTTCACTTGTAATAACAGCTTACCGATAGATAGGCAGATAGATTGTTGCCACCTGCCAAGTGGCTTAGCGATAAGTCTGCAGGCTTACGACGCTAAAACTCGGGTTTCGATGCCTGTTGTGGGCAGAGCGCAGATAGCTCATTGTGTAGTTTTATACTTAACATCAACCAAAAGAAAAGAAACGATAATGATGGTTAGTGATGTTATGTCGAAAGCTAATAAAACTGTGGAAACGAATAGTTTCGCAAGCTTTCCACATTTAAGGTTAATTTGTATTTATTGTAAAAAGTATTTCACATAAGCTTTTGGCTTATATAGTCCAGTCCAGCTGACGAGTTCTAGTATTGAACGAATGTACTCATAGACAGTAACTTGCAACAGACAATATGTGATCTGAAAGGTTTTTATACACTACTGTGAATTAAAATCCGTAGTGACCCAATTACGAGAAATACCCCCTCCAAAAAAAATAGAAAGAAACATCTATAGCCAAGGTTTCCGATAGTCATGTTTAGTCATGCAGCTTAGTTCAAGCAGTAGTTATTTCAGTTTGAACTTTCAAATGATTCTGTGTTGAGATACCAACAATAAATAATTTAATATTTAAATTTATTTCACTAAATATCTGGGCATTATTGCGAAACTACAAAAAGATTTTAATATCTAACTATCAAAGTTGACTTGATGAGCAGGTATAGGTGATATGTACACAAGTATACTGTGAACATACATAAGTGCTATAGTTTTTCTATATCTGAGCAAGAATGTTCAATTCTCTCATTATTTTATGTACCAATTTATCAAATAACAATACAGAAAGTCAACTTTTTAACTATGATTCACACCAACAGCAATTTCGTCTATAAATGTAGCCTGACCATAATCACTGTAACTTTTATTTAGCTCTTCTGTCACCAATGTGTTGGTCAAACTGGTTACAAAAAATTGTGACCTAGCTTTAATTTATTTATTTCTAATTTTGCCTCAATACACAAAACTCGAACACTGTAATGTTGGAGAAAGTAAATAGAATATTAAATGGATTAACTCAGCTCCAGTTTTGTGTGATGTCTCGTTGTTTGTAAGTAATTTGGTCCTGTAGTACGCCATTCATTAGGACAGTACGTATTATAGTAAGTGAAAAGAACACCTGATATACCGCTCGTTATTAAACATTGGGAAATATAAGTTTATATTACTACCTAGAATGTCACCACTAGGTGGTTTAGCGGTAAGTAACGCTAGAAATCGGGTTTCGATATTTTGATAGACAGAGAAGAAATATCATATCGTGTAGCTTTGTGCTTAGTAATAAACAAACAAGAAAATTTAAAATGTCGTCATATTAGAAATCAAGATAAAACGTTGAAATTTTGTAGAATGGGTGGTAATTGCTTGTTGTAGACACACAAGTGTAGACGTTTCGAAAGTCTTCTGCCTTTCGTCTTCAGGTTCGATTCCTCAAACATTGTTTTATTAATGACGCCGGAAGACTCTCAAAACGTCATCCTCTACACTTGTGTCTCTACAACAGGCAGTTACCGTCTATTCTACAAAGTTTCATCATGAATACTTTGCCTAAACAATCTATCAAAGAAGATAAAATGTGTCAGCTCTATCTAGCTTACATGCGTTAACCCTTTCAAGTCATTATCCCCCAAAATGAAGGTTAAGGTATGTAATTTTATAGGTCATTACCCCCCAAAAGGGGAGTTTAACTATTTATGTTTCCAAAGATCAATAAACACTCTAGAAACATTAGACGTTTGTCAAAATTCAAAATCTATCGGGCTCATAAAAAGTTACATTTTTTACTCATGATTTGTTTATTATCAAACATTTAAGACTAACTCTTCATAAAGATAAATATTGATGAAAAATAAGGTAAAACGAAAAACATTAAATATATCATTTTTAATTATACTGTCTCGTGTTTTACTATGGATATTATTTGTTTCCATACTTTTAAAATTCACTTCGATGGCTTCATTAAAATAAATAACAGAAATATAAGAAAATACGAAAAAATCTCTATTGAAGTTAAGAGTTTTTGTTTTTTTTATCAAACGCTAAGTAGCATAATAAGTTTTATCTGCAGTATAATTCTTCTCAGAAGCCTGTGAACTCAATTAGACAGTTTATCACCCTATCTAGCTCTTGACACGCCATGCTTAAGCCAAAATATCGGAGTCACCGTGCTTGTTTATTTATCTAAGTGTTCACAAACGACCTTAGTGAAACTGCAAAACACTTAACCAGCCTCTTTTGAAATCTAGCAAAAGCCATAATTTATCTTTGATGTCCTCGTGGTGTTATGTGTAGAGGTTCGTATATTTCCAATATATCTTTAGTTTCCGACAACTTGCTTTTCTCGGATCCTTACACCTGTTTAGGTTTGAGCTACAGCCTTAAAAATGTGAAATTTTCCCACACTCCATAGTTCAATAAGTAGATGTTACCAAAAAGTGTCCGCTCTTTTCAATTAATCCCTTTTCTTTTTTTACTTCAAATGTGTATTTTAGATATTATAATATAATGTATTTACTATTTCACGGCTTCCTTAAGGAATTTGATAAACAACTGTAAGTTGACGATAGGCTTCTATGATTTGATCTTTTTACCTATCATAACTTAATATAGTGATCATAGTCGTGGTGACGAGGACCAAATAACTCTCGTCTAAGACAATATTGGGGTTAGGATCAGTTTATCTACTATTATAAATGAGGTTAGTAAATCAATCTACTGCCCGAGTTAGTTTGGAATAACTCTCGTCTAAGATAATATTGGGGTTAGGATCAGTTTATCCACTATTATAAATGAGGTTAGTAAGTCAATCTGTTACCTCAGTTAGTTTGGAATAACTCTCGTCTAAGATAATAGTAGGATTGTATAAGTTTATCCACTGTATAAGTGAAGTTAGTAAATCAATCTATTATCCGAGTTAGATGGAATAACTCTCGTCTAAGATAATAGTGGAGTTGTGATCAATTTATCCACTATTATAAATGAGGTTAGTAAATGTATCTATTACGCGAGTTAGTTAGAATAACGCTCGTCTAAGATAACTGTCGTATTGTGATAAGTTTATCCACTGTATAAGTGCGGTGGAGTTAATTTTATCCATTGTCACTTAAATGGAGAAACTTTTGTTTAGTCAGGATAAGAAGTAGTAAAGTTTCGTAATAGTCTGGTTGGCGTAAACCTTTGGTCTTGTTGGTCAGCTAAAACTCTCAATTTGTCTATTGTTAGAGTTAGATGAGATAAAATTCATCTACCTTCAGGATAAAATAGAGTAAGAATTTATATGCCGTGGGAGCGAGGATACTTATATACCGTGGGGGCGAGGATATCGGTTTGAACGTTGTGCAGCATAATTCACGATGGAGCAAATCATTTTAATACCATTATAACGACATTTAGGGTCGGAAAAAGTACTGTGAACTTGGAAAACAATTATTCATTGTTAGGATGGGAAAGAAGACGAAAATTTGATGTAACTTTAAACCATCTTTGTGATTTGAAGCAGAGGACGAGAAAGATACTTTTTTTCTTTAAAGTGATTATTAAAAAGGCTCTTAAACAGTGATATTAGTTACATTACTAGTATATACTCGGAAATGTACAACATTAACCCTCGGATATGAGTCTGAAATATATCAACAGAACAGATACACTTTATCCACCAATATCGCTCGGTGTTAAAATATAATGAATCGTAGGCCTATCGAGTCAGAGACAGGTGTGTGCAAAGTTTACAAAGAATAGTTACATGTGTAAAAGAAAAGCAAAAAGGAGGCAAACCAATTAACCTTCTAATTTCGTAGTCTTAACAAATATCATGGTTTGAAACACATGAAGAATGAACTTAATAAAAAAATCTACTCACCAGAAAGTGGGTAAAATCCGTTTGCTTCTCCATAATGGTGAAGCCTTTCGTTCAGATAGGAAGGACTGTTGATGGTCTAAGGAGGAAATAACAATGTATATATGAATACATTTTCAGGTTACGCATTAATGAAAGAACTGCGTGATTTCTAATCTTTCATAATTCAAAAAAAACAATTCCTTTTTTGCTTTCTCTGAACTCTCAAATCAGGCTGCTTACAATTTTTTTATATGGTTTATGAATTGTATGAAGTTAAAATTTTAAAAAAATGAGATCGTATCACAGCAAGACTAATAAGAAAATTTCTTCATACTGTTGCAACACAGTGTCTCACGAAGAAACGTATATAATAATATGTCAACTACATTTTCTGTGTTGTATACACATACACCGTTGTCAAAGATGGAAGCCTTTTAAAATTTATCTAACTGGAAACACGTAACGAGCCAGTAAAAATTGAGGCGGTTAAAATCATTATCAATCTTATCGTAATATCATATCACACTTATTATCCAATAGAACTTATTAATCATAAAACCAGGTCATTTTCTAAGGATCGCTCTGAACAAGTGAGTATTACGTGGGCTTATGCAGCTAATTCTGTTTTTTGTTTTTGTTTTTTTAGAACAAAGATACCCAATGGGTTATTTGCACTCGTCTACTGCGGGAAATCGAACCCCTAATTTTAGCGTTATAAGTCCATAAACTCAATGCTTACCCATCATTAGAGATAATCATGGAAGGTGATATCTACAAGAAATCAATGTTTTTGTTTATAAATTAACTACTGACTTTACATTTAGTGAACTACTATGCCCCCCAGTGGCACAGCGGTATGTCTGCGGACTTACAATGCTAGAAACCGGGTTTCGGTACCCGTGATGGGCAGAGCACAGGTAGCCCTCTGTGTAGCTTTGTGCTTAATAACAAACAACAATAGTGCGCTACATGTATGATCATCCAAACGACTAAATAACCAACGTTTTAAAATAAGTCGTCAGGTTCTATTTATAATGAAGAAAAAGATTCACAAGCTAAAACGAATGGTACATTTTTTTCGACATCTCTGAAATACCTGCGTATCACATCACTGGAAGACAATCTGACCTGAAAATTGTTCTCAGTAGATTCTGCGCTAAAGGATCTTACAATGCTGCACGGACTGAATTCCAGGACTTCCACTGAACGTGGTAGTCGGTTAAACAAAATGGCAGTTTTTATTTAAAACGTATACATATTTTCACAATACTTTAAAAAAACTGCTATGTTAGTTTGGAAATTTAACTCAGTCTTTTTTTTGTTTCGAATGTCCTTTGCTTCGGTAATTCTATACTATTAATATGTTAAGTTAATACTATCAGCATGTTAAGTTATTTTTCAAGGCATGCAGAACTAAATTATTGTTGCTTTTGGACACGCTTCCTTACATTGTTAGACTTCGTGAAAGTATAAGAAGTTACGCAAATCTTGTCTAAAATCAACATCATGCTAGTAATGTCTATAAATAAACGTGCTAGATTCATATCAACAGCCCTGAAGATTAACTGTAAATATAATAACAAACATTTTACTGACTTATAAAAAACAAATATGAGCATATTCCATCTAACTCAGACAGTAGATTGATTTATTAACCTCATTTATAATAGTAGATAAACTGATCCTAACCCCAATATTGTCTTAAACGAGAGTTATTCTATCAAACTCAGGCAGTAGATTGATTTATTAACCTCATTTATAATAGTAGATAAA
>NW_013665986.1:578151-595423 GCF_000517525.1 Limulus polyphemus
TTATATTATAATAGTAGTAACTTTTACCAGATTGAAAGGGACAAGTTGATACAGTATAAGTTGATACAGTATAGGAGTAAGTTTAATTAGATTGAAAGGGACAGGTTGATTGATACATCATAATAATTACATTCTAACATGGGCATATTTAATCACATTAAAGGTATAAGCTCACACAGTATGTTAATTTCTTCTAAATGGAGTTAGTCTAACCACTGTCTGTCTTATAGCATGAGCCACCTTCAGTCTAACTATATTAATATGCACAGACTGACCCAATACTTAAACTGTCTTATAATATGAGCTACCCGCAGCCTAACTAGTTTAAAATGCATAGGCTGATCTAATACATAAACTGTCTATCCTGAATGAAAGATATACGTTGACCCATTATAGAAGATGCGGGTTATCATAACATACAAACTATCTTCTAACTTGAGTCAACCTCTGTCTAACAAGTATAAATGGTGCAGGTCGACACAACGAATAAACAAGCGTCAACCTCACTGCAGTCAGCTTAAGTTTAATCAGATTAATAGACACAGGCTGATCCAGTTTATCAACGTTATTCTAATAGGAGTCAACCTCAGCCAAACCAGATCACACGTCATAGACTGTTCCAATAAATAACTGTCTTCTAGTAGAAGTCGACATCAGTCCTTCCACACTATAAGATATAGGTTGACGCAATATATAAGCTGCCTTCGAACAAGGACCATCCACCGTCTAATTAGGTTGACCTAATATATCAAGTTCCGTCTAATATAAGCTAGTTTAATAAAATTAAATGTTAAAGGCTGACCCAATATATGAACTTTCTTCTTACAAGAGTCAATTGCAGTCTAACCAGAATAAAATATATCGATGATCCAATATATAAACTATCGCCTAAAAGTAGTCAACTTCAGTCTTACCAGATTAGACGTTATAGCTTAATACATCATATAAACCGTCTTGTAACTGAAGTCAGCCTTACTCTAATCAGATTAGAAAATATAGTCTGATCACTAGATAATCGTCTTTCGTAGGATTCAACTTCAGTCCATCCAGATTAAAAGTTATAGCCTGGCCCTATACATAAAATGTCTTTCAACAGGAATAAACTTTGTTCTAACTAAATTAAATGGTAGAGATTGATCCAGTATATACACTGTTGTCTAACAGGAGTCAGTCCAAGTGTAACCAGATTAAACGATATAGTCTGGTCTACAATAAAAACCTTCTTCTAATAGAAGTCAACTTCAGTCTAATCAGATTAAGAGATATAGGCTACCACCACATATTAACTATTTTATAACAGAAGCCAACAGGAGATTAAAGGACATATCCTAATTTAGCATGAACTTTCTTTTAATAAAAGACAACATCAGCCTAACCAGATTAAAAGGTATAACTTAACCTAGGGAATAAGTTGCCTTCTAATAGGAGTCAACATCAGCCTAACCAAATTAAAAGGTATAACTTAACCTAGGGAATAAGTTGCCTTCTAATAGGAGTCAACATCAACCCAATCGCATTTTAAGGTATATGTTGACGCAATATATAAACTGTCATCTAACAGAGGCCACTCTCAGTCTAACCAGATTCAAAGCTATAGGTTGACGTATCATATCAACTGTTGTCTAACAGAAGCCAGTCTAACCACATTGAAACGTATAAGTTGACATAACACATCAACTAACTTCCAGTACATGCCGTCTCCAGTCTAACCAGATTCAAAGCTATAAGATGGCACAGTACATCATCTGTCATCTAACAGGAGTCAACTTCAGTCTAATAAGATTAAACGATATAGCTTGATACAGCACATAAGCCGTTTTGTAATTGGAGTCAACCTTAGTCTAACCAGAATAAAATATAAAGCTGGTCCAGTATATAAACACTCTTACAATAGAAGTCACCCATGATTCAACCAGATTAAAAGTTACAGTTGACACTACATTCAAACTATATTCTAACGGGTCCATTCTCAGTCTAATAATATTAAAAGATATAGGCTGACCCTATATATAAACTGTCTCCGAACAGGAGTCACTCTCGGCGTAATCAGATTAAACAATATAGGATGTTCCAGTGTAAAATAATATTGACTGAACTAGTATCTAACATGTATTTTAACAGTAGTAACCCTCAGTCTAATCAGATTAAACTAAATAGATTTATCCAGTATAATCTATCTTCTAACTGGAGTCAACCTTAGTCTAACCAGATTTAAAGATATAGTCTGATCCGTTAGATAAACTGTCTTCTAAAAGGATTCAATCACAGTCTAACTAGATTAAAATATATAGGTTGACAGAACATATAAACTGTGTTCTAACAGGGATCAACCTCTATCTAATAAGGTTAAAAGGTATAGGGTGATCCAGTATATAAACTGTTTTTAATAGGAGTCAGTTTTCTGCCATGTCTGCAGTATTATTTACATGCTTTTTCGCAAACTCCATACGAGGTTTAAGATGATTCTTTTTCAGTAATGGCTTCTTTCTTGCCACTCGCCTATACAGGCCAGCTTTGTGGGGACCGAGATATTGTCGATGTATGAACATTGACTCCCATCTCAGACATGGAACTTTGGAAATCTTTCGAAGTCACTGTTGGTTTCACAGTTTGGAAGGGCAGCCTAATCTGGGTGGTGACTGAGTGGTATAAAACACATCCCACTTCTTAATGATGGACTTCACCGTACTCAAAAGAATAATCAGCCACTTTGAAATTTTCTCGTAACCTTTTTCTGATCTCTGTTTCTCTACCACTTTATCTTTGACTTGTTCGGAAAGCTATTTGATCTTCATGGTTAGTTTGTCGTATCACAAATGTGAACTGTAATTGAACAGATGCATTTATTCTGAAGTCAAGTTAAACCACTTTGATTACACACAGACAGATACAATTACACTAATTTTTTAACCTTCCAAATTAATATTTTGCACCTGCCGTATCAAAGGGGTTGAATACTTATGCAATTGAGAATATTATAATTTTCTTTGAAAACCTAACTTACACAATATCAGTGTTTTTTTTTTGTTTTTTTTTTTTAGCTTTCTCGGTTTGAAGTAGACTGTGCAAATTCTAAATATAAAGTCCCATTTGAAAGTTTCATGATTGCAAGTTCGGAAGGCAATAAAATGTGAAAAGTTTGCAGGGGGTGGATACTTTTGCCCGGCACTGTATATAGTTTATCAACTGTCATCTAACAGGAGTCAACTTCAGTTTAACCAGGCTAAAAGATATAGATTGAAACAACTATAAACTATCTTCTTACAGGATACAATCTAATATATTTCATAAATTATCCTGTAAGAAATATCCGTGTTGTCAGAGTAAAACATAAGTTGGTATAACCTAACCAAAATAAGAAAAAAAAATGAAGATGACACATATGTGAAAGTATTTTCAGAGTAAAACGTTTTAGTGGACATGATAAATAAATATTTTACTGAAGGCAACAGTCTAACTGGAATAATAAATCATCTTCTATGAATTTAGTTAGAGTAAGTAAAATATTTACATAATTTATTAATTGTTAGTATTGTAAGTAAGTATTATATTTACATAATTTATTAATTGTAAGTATTGTAAGTAAGTATTATATTTACATAACTTATTAATTGTAAGTATTGTAAGTAAGTATTATATTCACATAATTTATTAATTGTAAGTATTGTAAGTAAGTATTATATTTACATAATTTATTAATTGTAAGTATTGGAAGTAAGTATTATATTCACATAATTTATTAATTGTAAGTATTATATTTACATAATTTATTAATTGTAAGTATTATATTTACATAATTTATTAATTGTTAGTATTGTAAGTAAGTATTATATTTACATAATTTATTAATTGTTACTATTGTAAGTAAGTATTATATTTACATAACTTATTAATTGTAAGTATTGTAAGTATTATATTTACATAATTTATTTATTGTAAGTATTATATTTACATAATGTATTAATTGTAAGTATTGTAAGTAAGTATTATATTTACATAATGTATTAATTGTAAATATTGTAAGTAAGTATTATATTTACATAGTTTATGAAGTATCCTCTAATGAGTAATATTATGTTTACATAATTTATTAATTGTTTTATGACAAGTGTCAATCTAATCACAGTTCTGTGTCAAAAACCTTATGTACAAATCGCTTTAGTCTGATCAGAGTAAATTACATAAGTCAGTTGTACCACAGAAAAAGACAAAGTCTTTTCTCCAGGCTTGGAAATAAAACAGAATAAGTGGACTCATTACATAAACTAAGCTCTAGTGCATCTGTCCAGTAAGAATAAGGAATATATACTAATATCCAATCAAAATGTTTCAGGTATGGAACGATGAGTTCAGTGATTCTCATTCTTATAATATTTCAAGCAACATTTGTTATTCAGAGAAAAAGTGAAAAAAGAAAGGTACTGAATTTCCAGATATTTCATATTTGCTATTCAAACCTATCATGTTTAAAGAAATATTTTGATTTCCTTATGTTCCAAATTATTATTGTGTTCAATAGTATAGAATATACATAGTTTTTAAAGAGATAATTTTTTGTATGTACCACTTAAAAAAATATCAAAAATATTTTGAAATTATACATGTATACATAGTGGTCTTCTTTAACCAAAAACACAATATTAAAACAACGCTAGAATCCGGGTTTCGATACCCGTGGTGGGCAGAACACAGAAAGCCCATTGTGTAGCTTTGTGCTTAATTACAAACAAACAATTATTTTGTGATACAAAGCCATCATGATATAACGATCTATACTTTTAGAAAAAAAGCCGTCTTCTCTAAATATGTATACATCTTAACAAGTTGGATATCATCTCTGTTTAGGCTGGAAAGACAATATCGAAAATTTTAATGTTTTAGCAAATATCAAAATAATAAACTGTATTGTTACCTTGTGAATGACTGATATTGGTATTTTGGTGGGTATCTAGTCAGTACAAAGGCTTTATTCGACTACTGCAACCGCTTAACGGAATTGATTATTACGTTTACAACACACTGTGTCGCGTCTCGAACCTTGGACCTGATGATCCGCAGGCCGACACGCTGACCACTGGGCTAACTCCCGCCCTAACGCTATTTTTCAATATACTAAAATAAAATAACTAAACAATAGTTTTCTATTATAATTTGTATTCAAATATATATATTTCAATTAATATATAAATATAATTTAATCTTTTCATTTATTGGACAGTTACCATGGTGATCCTGAAAGCAAAAAATTTAAGGGAAAAAAAGAATTCTCTATCTTTCAAAGTTTCCTTGCGGCAGCTGGAACGAGACTTTAAATAGCAGACATGGGATATTGTTATAAAATGGACCTAATAATCATGAGAGAGAGAACATGGATAACACCATCCCATTAATTCATGTCAGACTGTTTAAAAAAGCAAATAATACATAAAGGTCAATAGACTTACTGAATAGTCGCTACCACCACTGGCAGAGTCAGAATCCCGGCTGAACTTTCTCTTTCCCGGCTTCTGAATGCCTGGTGCCCCATGAAGCAATTCTTCCAGGCTCTCGATATATTCGATAGCATTCCGAAGAATTTCCACTTTAGGGAGACGCTGGTTTGGATTGGCGCAAGTTCTTCGTTTCAAAGTTTCGAAAGCTTCGTTTACTTTCTGTAGTCGTCGTCGTTCCCTCATCGTAGCAGCTTTTCTTCGATCAATCGTCACAGTCTTTCGTTTACATGCCTTGCACGCCCAGAGGAGACATCTTCTCGGAGCGTGTCCGTGGAACGGAGGGGCAAGCACGTGGGGTACATGTTCTTCTGGATCCTCGTCGACAGAGTGACCAGCAGAATGAGAGATTTCCTTTAGACCAGGACTAGGAATTTTGGGTGGCGTAGAGCTTTTATCCTGATGTAGAATGGGTTTTAAAGGAAGAGATAAATTATTAGGCTGTGATGAAGAAAACGATCTCCTGGCGTTGTCGGAATCTGTTTTATTCTCAGAAGGACGCGCAAAAACATCACAGCCTCTTGTCATATAAAAACTTTCTTCGTGTTGTCTTAATACCGACTTGTAGCGTGAAGACACCTCATTCGAGGCCGCATGATCACGAAAGTTGCTAGAAGTTTGAATTAGAGACAATCGGGACGTAGAAGTTCTATCAAATCCTTCTTTTTCACGAGCGCTAACTTCACCGTGCCAGACCCTTGCTGTTGGCGTGTATGTGCCGAGATTTTCCGGCGATCCTCGGTAGTAGTTTCCATTGTCCATGGAGCAAAGGCCGTTAGTTGGTTGCTGGTTCGAGTACATCACCATTTGCGGAGATAGTGAGTACTCTGCTGGTGATGTAGAGGACTCATAACGACAGCTTCTCATGATGACGTTCCTCATTGGGTTCGTACTACGTCTTAGTAGCAGGGGTCTCAAGAAGCACGAAACACCTCCTAGAAACATAGAAACATTGTATATTTTAGCCTTTCACCACAGCCTGGTTCTGTGTTGATAGCTTAATTAATAATTCATTATCTTACCTTAGCCATGTTTCATTTCATTACAGATGTATTAGATTAACTCACAGAGACAAATCAATTTATTTTGTGTTTTTTGGTTGTTGTTTTATATTTTGCATTGTAAAAACACATCTTTAGTTTGTAGCTGAGTCATCAACTTAGAACCTGAACAGCGTGTTAAGAATAATATTAAACCAGATTAAGTACGAGAGAAAATACAAATCATTACTATGTTCGAGACTTAATGCATTGAACTTTAAATTCTTATTCCCGCAACGTTTTAAAAGCTGTAGAATATTTCATAAATAATTTGTGTAGGTTTTACCTGTAAGATGATTTCAATATCTATTCATGTTTATGTCGTAAAATAGCATTTCTATATACCTAGTTACGTATTCATAAATAACGTTTAATTAACATTCTGTCGTTATATACGCTAACTCTATCTGTTCACTGCTAAGAACCACCCAAGTAAAACATGTCTAGTGATGGGTTTATGATAAGACTTTATAACCACGATACTTTTACTTTTCTTGGCCTTACATCCCCGAAACTTCCCCCCTTTTAATATCTAATCATTTTTAGGAATTCGTCCTCAAAAAGAAATAATAAATACCTTACTATAATATCACATTGATAATTCATAGTTAATTTATGCAAATACCTTATTAAATACCTTTCTTGGAAAGCCCTTACAAATATCGAAATATTGAGTCACTTTATCGATTCACACTAAACCCCTAGACCTGTCTTATCGAAATATTTAGTCACTTTATTGGTTCACACTAAACACCGAGACCTGTCTTATCGAAATATTTAGTCACTTTATTGGTTCACACTAAACACCGAGACCTGTCTTATCGAAATATTTAGTCACTTTATCGATTCACACTAAACACCCAGACCTGTCTTATCGAAATATTTAGTCACTTTATTGGTTCACAGTAAGTTACATCCAAGCACATAATTTATCGAAATATCTGGTAATTCTATTGATTTACGATAAACACCTTGACTTATAATATCGAAATTTCTAATAACTTTATGGGTTCATGGTAAACACCTATACTTATTTTATTTTAATATCTATTCACTTTATTACATCATGGTACAAACTCTGCACATATCTCAAAGAACTGTCTAATAACTTTATGGCTCCACGGTAAACGCTTAAACGTATCTTACTTTAATATCTATTCACTTTATTGGTTCACGATATACACCTAGATATCTTACCTTAATATCTAGTAACTTTATGGGTTCTCGGTAAAACCTCAGACTAATCTTACCGAAAAGTTTATTATGGGTCCAAGGGAAACATTTACGAATAAGTCAAACATTCATTTTGAAGGCGTTAGGAACTCTTAGAATTCCTTTAGTTTAACAAATTCGTGCTTGAACTATGAAATATTGTAAGTTCTTCACTGTCAGTTATATAATATGTGATTGCTTTGATTTATTATGTATTTGTTTTTCATCATTAAATCTTTAATACGTAATCATCAGAAGTAAATTTAGCCCAATTTAAAATAGGAGAGATTGCCTGGTATTATTGCTAGACTTAGTATAATTTTGTAACATTTCTGAACAATTAAGTACTTATTTTTACTTTGAATTTAGGCTTAATGGATACATAGAAGCTAAGTGTTTTTTTTTTTGAATCAATTATATTCATTAGTTTCTTCCATCTGATAATGTGTTTTCATTTATCGTTTTTATAATAATAATTTATTAGATACTTTGACGTCATTTATATCATTAAGTTATTATCAATTACAATTGTTTTATTTAAGCAGGTGTTTTTGGTAGGCTTTAAAATCACGAAACTACGTTTGAACCGCTGTTTACAAGATACATTAAGGGCTGTTTTGGAAATAAAATGAAATTGTTGCTTTTTTTCAGAAAACTATTAAATATTTTTATAAGAATTATCACACAAAAAAGAGAACGTAACTTAGAAATGGTCCCCCAGTGTGTCAACGTTAAGTTCGCGAACTTACAACGTAAGATCCGGAGTTTGATTCCACGCGGTGGACGGAACCCAGATATTCCATTATGTTGCTTTGCGCTAAACAGCAACAACGACGACTGAGAAATGTAAAAATTAAGCCTTACACGAGATGTTTGATTCGTGATTGACTTTATTCATTAGCTTTAGTTTCACAAGTGTAAGCGGGGATTGTTTCGTTAGCTGACACACGACGATTATTCTGTATAGATGTGGAAAATGTACTACTGTTGTTGAAATATGAACGATAGAATACGAAAAGCGGGAGATTCGCTCTCATCACTACACGTCTAAATGACACCTAAAATGTGTTTTCGTCAGGTTGATTCAAGTCCTCCGAAGAAAATAATTGATATTTCTCTACATTAAAGCTATTATACTGCTAACTATATTAACTACACTCTATGCAAACTTTGATAATATTTTTTACAAAAACGTTTCAACAATAATATTCTTAATAAAAACTCGATAACAATTTATCCTTTTACTTATTTATAAAGTCAAAGGTAATGGAGGCACGTGCCAGTTAGATAAATATCAAGAGTGAATTATTATTTAAACAATTAACATACTCGGTGTATATCTTCTCGTGTCTCCCACCACCACCACCACCAGCGGCTCAACGGTGAGCTCAGGGGCTTATAATGCTAAAATTAGTGGTTCGATCCTTGCAGTGGGCACAAATGGCCCATTGTTCAGCTTTGCGCTTAACAACAGACAAACGTCATCTTTTCAGTTATTTGCCTATGGCCATTTATTGTTGCTCCAGCAAAAAAAAAAAAATACTAATTAGAATAGACAACAAAAGTTTCCCTCATACAAACACGTGGTTTAATTTCTGATATTAATGTCTAAGGTATAAAATAATTAGATTTGTTTGTTTATTATTAAGCACAAAGCTACACAAACACGGGTATCGAAACCCGGTTTCTAGCAGTATAAGTCCGCAGACATACCACTGTTCCACGGGGGGGGGGGCGAAATAATTAGAGAAAATAAATAGACTGTATGCTCAAGAAGTGTTAAACATCAATTCGGTTTTTCGTGCTTATTTACATTATTTTACATCTAAAAGATTAAAAGTTTTAAAGCGAAATTAGTATTTTTCGTATGGGAGTGATATCTGTAATACTTCGGCTATCATTAATTAAACTCAATAAGTTTTTCGTTTCTAATGAATCTAAGTAATCAATAGATATCCTATTAAATATATATTCAATTATTAGATGGTTTCGAACCTGCACCAGTGGCAACAAGATATTCTCTAGTATACCTTCTTCAATAAATATTTTCCTAGGAATACGTATTCTTCAGACACAGCATCGCCTGGCGGGTAGGGCGCTCGACTCGCAATCTGAGGATCACGAGTTCAAATCCCTGTCCCTGAACATGCACGTCCTATATCGTTGTCGACTGGACCAGCCACCCGAGTGTACAAATTCTTGGCTTATAAAAATACCGTCCCACTCCATACTAGCTAGGATTAAAGTCGTAAAAGGAAAGAGATACCATACATGTTTATCTTCATAATTCTTAGACGCTATGCAAAGTTTATAGGTAATTTTAATTGTTTTCCTTACCTTGAAACCAAGAACATCCTTATATTTAGTCTATTGCTCTATTGTACTCTCCGTTGATTATGAGATTTGAAAAAATATATATAAATATACGTCAATGTATTTATGTCAAACTTATCACAGGCATACGGAACATTTTCTCGGTACAAACAAACGTTGTGGGAAGCCTCCCCTCTGGGTCCGTACAAACAAGAGATGTTAATAAACACCACGTCTTAACGTCTCCTCGAGCTGTTATGTTTCCAGAGTGTCTTACAAAACTATCAATATGAACACGAACACTTCGCGAACAAGCAGGAAGTGCCCTGTTCACACTTACCTTACTCTGGGAGTGTTGTAGAAAAGGAGGGCCTCCTGACGATGTGTCGTTCTCTCCACCTCCCTTAAGTGTCGGCAACTCTAATGTCTTGTAGATTGAGAAACTAATAAAAAACAACCTTAAAAAAACTGGAGGGATGGATGCCACATGTAACTGTTACCAATGCTAGGCGCATCCCAAGTTGGAGGGGGGGACAGCGGCATTCCTCCGGTGAGGCTTCTCACCAGGGACAGTAAGTTGAGATGGGATGTCGTGTTCGGGCAGCGAGGTCGGCCTTGTTTCCAAATTCCACCGTCACTGAATCAAAACGGGCATCACCGTTCGGGACCTTAAGACTGTTGTTGTGGAAAAGAAAAGAAAAATTAAGCATCTCTCGTTTAAGAGAAGTGAGCAGGTTCATTAAAATCAACTGTGCACTTTTGATAATGTCTGACCTCAATAGCCTGTGCCCCCCAGTGGCACAGCGGTATGTCTGCGGACTTACAACGCTAGAAACCGGGTTTCGATACCCGTGGTGGGCAGAGCACAGATAGCCCTTGTGTAGCTTTGTGCATAATTAAAAACAAACAAACAACCAAATCAATAGCCTGAACTCGTAGCTTTCCTACCCAAACTAACTGATCGGTCGTAGTTACGTCTCCAAAGTGATGTCTTCTTCAACGTGTAAAATCTGGTTCTGAATTTCCTCTCTTTCTCTCTATCTGTTAGGGGGCACGTTGTTTTTCTTTCCCATTCCATCTTTCTCCTCAAAAAACTAGAATGGCAGCGCATGCGCCGAGAAAAAGAAACAGTGAGGCCAATAACATTTGTAGTGTGGTAAATAAAGGATGGGAGTGAGAGCTCGGCCCACAAAACCTTTATTGCCCCGCCTCCTTCGTTTGACGATCGTCACCTAACAACATTTATACTTTCAGGCTAATACATAGCATCAAAGCTTTATTTATTAATACAGAAATTTCCACCCAGAACGGCAATTTACTGCTTTAGCACTTAACCCACGCATACGCTTCCTACACTCATCTCACGGGCTTCTGGGAACATTCACGTACTACTAGATAACACTATGTTAGCAATGAGATCGTGGGAGTACAAACCACGTTAGAGTTATAAAGTATTATAATCATCACTGTACAGCTTACCACAAAACTAGCTAAGTACATGTATTAATTAAGTGATATGGTAGAACTTCCAAAATATATGGACTGTCTTTTCTTCATCTGTGAAAGAACATGCATAGTATTCTATCACGGCAAGACTGAATAAGACAGTAGATGGCTGTACCAGGTCACGTTTATTTTACTAGTTTAGAAATAACATCATAATATTATTTTCTTTGACACACCAGAGCTATCTTGTATCTACATGGGATCATATGGAATAGGGGATTAAGTAAGAGTGAGTTACCTTCTAACAATGGTAAACTTGTTTCTTGAAAGAAGAAAAAAAAATTTAAATTATAATATTGTATTTTAGTCAGCATTTAAATTGCTATGAAAAAGAGAACTTAAAATATTACAAAAGGAAAACAATTATTAATGGTCATGAAAGATCCTGAAAATAAAATAATAAAAAAGCACGGATGAAATTTGAATGTGTTTTAATTATATTTCCGCTGAAGAAAACGATGATCAGTTTTACCTCTTTAGGATTTTCAAATAAGGCTAGTTAAGTACTAAAATTATTCTAATAATTGATATCTTTAATTATAAAAATAATTTTGCGAAAGTAATGATATAATGGTATTTTTCATTATGAAATGAATAATAAAAATGTAATTTTATTTTATGTTAACTTATTCTATAATGGATATTTTAATATGAGATACAAATGTTTTTTATTATTTTCAAATATATTGCAAATGGATTACAAAACCTTGTTCAACCATTTGGCTTGAATACTAAATACAATTTTCATATATAGTATAAAATTACACAGATGATATTAGAAGTAGTAGTTTATCTTATATAAAAGAATATAATAACCGTTGTTTGTAGATGGAATTGTTCACGAACCTGTAGGATAAGCAAGCTCTTTCTTTTTGTAGCCATTCCTCAGACTTAATATTTCAGAAAAATATTGTAAAGGTTAACTAATATGAAATAAATACCAACCGCTAAGATAATAAAAATATTTAGGGATCTATAAATGAAGAAAAAAATATATAATATAGAAGATAATTATCACGAGTATGGGAAGTAGCCTTTACGTTTAATTATATGAAATTCTGTAAATTTCGTAGCGCTTGCTAAGATTGTAAGTTATCTAATTCTAATAATGAAGGATCGATTAAAACACACATCAAGTATGAGAAAATTGACTGATCTATTGCTGAATACTAGGACATTCCTCGTGGCGCCCCCCACCCCCCAGTGACACAGCGGCATGTCTTCGGACTTACAACGCTAGAAACCGGATTTCGATACCCGTGGTAAGTAGAGCACAGATAGCCTATTGTGTAACTTTATGCTTAATTACAAACAAACAAATCCTCATGTCGACTTCAAGTAAATATAACAATTATTTATTGAATGAAATATAATCCAGAAAAGTGTTTACAAAAAAAACTAAACCACAAGTTTAAAAAGCTGTGATCTCGTTCAACTTATTTAATTAATGCATCTTGTGGTGCAGCGGTAGCTCTTAACGCTACAAATCGGGTTTCGATACTCGCAGTGAACAGTAGCTTTGTACTTTACACTACACAATAACAGTATTTCATTAACAATGTAAAATTTTAACGTACAGAACTATTTCTAAAATATCCGTGCCATATGAAATACAACAACTAAATTTAGTCATTACACTTGAGTTAATTATTTTTTATTATCAACATTGACTTAAGTAAAACTGAACTCTATGTTAATCAATTTAGTACTAGTTTAATATCAAATGAAACCTTAACTACATTTCTGATGCCTTTCCTGGATATTTATATTTATGAATATAAAGAGCAGTTATACTGTTGATATGAATAACTACTGATGTAAAAAACACAACATTTAACACTCTTCCGGTATTTTCAAAATAATTAAATGTTATTATTAATTTTCCTCACAATTAATAAATTAACTGTTACTAAATTTAATGAAATATGCATTTTACGCCTTTTTATATTTAACAGGAACAGAAAATATTCATGTACAGCTAACACCAGCTCTTATAGTGTTGAAAACTGTAGCAATTATAATAAATTAAATTACAAGTTGATTAAAAGCTTTGACATATTTTTGGAATTGCACATTTCTCACGAGAACGTGAAATTCCGAAAAAAGTCGAAGAAACCAACCACATTTGCTATGTAACTGTTGGGTTTATGAACAAATATGCCATAATGTTTTGGATTACTGTAGTACTTGTGTATATTATTTACATATTTCTCTATCAACCGCTGTGATATATATATATATATATGTGTGTGTGTGTGTGTGTATACATATATATATATAAGGCCTTTTCAGAGGTTCAGAGAGGCCCGAGCTATTTATATCTTTTGAGGCCTCTGGCTATAATAAAAAAAATTATGCTACATGAAAACAAAATAAGACAATCATTAGCCCAAAAGAAAAGTGAAACATAATTTGAATATTATTGTTTAACATGTAATTATTAACATTTAATTAATGCTTTTCTATCCTTTTTCTTGCATAAAAACAAGTCGAGAAACTAAGTGTATAAATTTGAGGCCCCTTTGAGTTTGAGGCCTGAGCCAAACAGCCCTCCTGCCCCCAAATTGGCTCTATAAATAATATACAGTTACGCGTTCAGAATTGGTTTCTTTAAAGGTAGGCCTAACTTACGCAGTGTATAATCACAGAAACTTTTGTAACTTATGAGTTTTTACTGTTCTTATGTTTCACACATAAGTCTCTTTTACTAGTTAGGAAATGTCTTGTAGCAGTTATTACTAGCTTACTTGTAGGCTAAAGTTAAACCTAATTTTGACATAAGATCGACTATTCTTATACTTAGTATTAGCGTTAGGCCTATATATATATATATACTTTTAAGTTTATTATTGTTATTACAGTTTACTTACTTTAAGGAACATTTAATAATTCTACGTTATCACTGGACTATCTTTGTAATTAATACGTGCTCTAGGTGAGTTTTCAGATGTTATACATTGATATTTTTTCCAGTTGGATCATATTCATAATTATGTTGTGGATGTGAACTTTGTCATAATCTATAATTATAGACAAAACAGGCTTTTAAAATACCAGTTTGTGTAATACAAATCGAATTGCTTACTTGTTACCCCAACACAGACATTATCTATAATGCACTGTTGTGTATTCTGTTGTATAATTTGATGTGGTACGTGGTATACTGAGGAAATTATATATGTAATTTCATGGTAGAATGTTCTGTAATAATTTTATGTACTATACGTAACATGTTTTCGATGCTAATTAAAATGCTCTTTTTTATCAAAATGCTCTGTACTTTCTAACAAGAGTATTAAAAATTATAAATTTTAAAATGAAGTAGGGATCCTGCTATAAAAAGTAATGAAACAAGAATTAAAACCATAATCACAAATTTATACAATTTAATCCTTACTTTGGCCTATAAATAAGTGTAAAAAGCTGCCAAAATAGGAAGTAAATTTGCTATTAAAAACTGTTTATAACGTTTTGATTTCTTCAAAACTATACAATAATTGCAAACAAGACAGTGTAACCTAATTAAACGTTTCCTAGTTGGACGTAATAGGTGCTTTTCGAAAGATTTTTTTATAATATTTCTAAGGATTGAAAGTTCTATGCCTTTCCAATCTGCTGGCTTAAGACAAAGTATAAGATCCTTAATTTTAAGCCATAAATTTTGTAAATTATCTCTTTCTGCTGTGGTTTCAAAATTCGATTTAATTCCATTCCTCGAGTCATGAAGTTAAAAATATAACTCAACCAATAAAATACGAGCTCGATTATTACATCGTATGGCGAATTTAAACATTTGTATGTCATCTTATGTTCTGTTTTATAAAATTACATGTAAATGTACTCACGAGCGGTAAAGGTATTTGATATTCAATCTGAAAAATCAGAAAAATTCCTTCTTGTGAATCACATAATTAAAAAAATAGAAAGTTTTAAGCATTTATTTTCTCCTCTGATTTACCAACTTGTATGTTATGCAAATCTTATTTCAAACATAAGGTTAAACGTAGTATTCCGTTATAATTGATTAAAAAGTATATGATCCTGATTTTTTGTTTGTGGTTTCAAGAATAACTGCTTTCCCTTAGTTTTAAATATAAATCTAATCTTAATTCATGAATGACTTGTAGGAAACTATGTAATTCGTTTTCTGTGTAGTAAAGCTTGCTGAATTCAAATATTACTGCCAACCAATAAAATAAGTAGAAAAACTCTTAATTAAGAATTTCTATGAACTTACACTGTTTGTCACAGTAAAACGTTTGACCCGTGTATGCAATCTTATTGATCTCTGCGTTATAATGTTTTACGAAGTTTCCATCCTGAAAATCAAGTTTACGTACAATTTATAAAATGGATTATTTAATTCGATTTAGAGTAAGAAAAACGTAATAACAGTGTGTTTTATATGCTACAAACATAATTTAAAATTGTAATTAAACTATAAAGGCATTCAGAAAGTTTCCATAAATTTCGCGTAGTAATGTCTTTTATTTGAATCTTTTCTTTTAAAAAACACTTCGGAAATTACAACGTTAACACCAGGGCTCGATTCTCACGGTGCACAGATTGCAGATAGCCCAATGTTGTAGCATTGCGCTAAAACAAACGCTTGGAAAATTGTACTTCATACTATTGAATGTTTATAGTAATGTATTTCAAGATCTGTTTATTTTATACATCGTTTTATTGCTGATAAAACTCTTTAGTTGGAAATGTAACATAGCATCCATTTTGTGTTTTGTGGTATATTGTAATAAAGTAAATACATACTGTAAATTTGTTTGTTTTGGAATTAAGCACAAAGCTACACAATGGGCTATCTGTGCTCTGCCGACCACGGGTATCGAAACCCGGTTTCTAGTGTTGTAATTCCGCAGACATACCGCTGTGTCACTGGGGGTCATACTGTAAATTTAGCCCTTAGTTGAACATACACATACATAACCGCATTGTGCCTCTATAAGTGAAATGAATTATCTATTCCTAATCATTATAGCCGACAATATAGATAACAACGAGGGTATTCAAATGATGAACTAATATTCATTGTAAGTTTTTGTTTTGTAAAATTGCATTCGGTATATAAAATTAGTCACATTATTTGTTAATCGAATTTTTAGTATTGAAATGTGTAGATAACTTGCTTTGATCAGAAGCTATTAACATTCAGTCAATTTTATTTTTAAAAGTATACTACGTGTGGTCATTACAGAGTTAATTAATCTTTAAAATGGCAGACTACTTTAATAGTATGTGATCCTTGCTAATCGAAACGTTTAGACCACCTTTCATGGAGGAAGGACATATGAATTTGTTCTGCTTAATTTTCAGTATTTTTGTAAATCCATGTGAAACTGCAAACCGTATTTAATCAGTTGGATTTCAATTATGCCAGTGACACTAGGGTCCTTCTTTCCCTTTTCAGATTCATTAGAATAAAGTTTTAGTTTGCGGTAGTTAAAACCGATGACTAGGTAGTTTATACAGAAAATAGTAACATAAATTTTAATATTTATTTTGTGGGGGGGGGGGGGTTAGCTTTAAAATTTTCAAAACTGTAAAAAAGAGCCATATTCCTGGTACTGAGAAAAAACTTCCATCTTTGTCACCTCAGCCATTACATAAACGTAATATGTTTGTTTTGGAATTTCGTGTAAGACTAGAGGGAAGGCAGCTAGTCAGCACCACCCACCGCCAACTCTTGGGCTACTC
>NW_013665986.1:595444-607483 GCF_000517525.1 Limulus polyphemus
GGGCAAACGTAATATGAAGGTCTCACGAAGAAACAACAATATACATAAACGTAATCTGAAGGTTTCACTAGGTAACAATAATATACATAAACGTAATATGAAGGTCTCAGGAAGTAACAACAATGCACTCTTTAACTTTTATATAATAGTTCGAGTCTGATTGAAGTCATTTAGTTTCCTTTTGTATTCATAAATAGGAGAAATAAACTACCGGCGTACGTTAAGTTGTTCTACAAATCTACTTTTGAACCAAAAAACACACTAAATAATTCTATCAGAGCTATGAATCATAAAGTTATAATTAAAGCAGTGGCGGATCCAGGATATTTTAAAGGGGGATTCGACAGGGTTGGTTTTAGTATCTATAGGGAAGCTGAAGGTCGCAGACATCGAAGGAGGGCGCGAAGGGGATATCCTCCTCCTGTTTTAGCTAAGGTATTTAGGGGAAGGGCTGTAGGCATTTTGAATTTCTAGAAGACGAAAGGAAGAAGTAATTTTTTATTAATTTAAGTTCAAGAAATGTTCATTATTTATGAATTCCAGAAAATCACTTTAATCATGGAATACTATATTCACATTCTCTCTCTCTCCTCTAAGGATACAAAGTATATTCACATTCTCTCTCTCTCCTCTAAAGATACAAAGTATATTCACATTCTCTCTCTCTCCTCTAAGGATACAAAGTATATTCACATTCTCTCTCTCTCTCCTCTAAGGATACAAAGTTAAATCTACCTACATCTTCCTCAGTCTGCATCAACTTCATTATACTCTCAAAATCAGATACACTCTATATAAAACAACTTAGTTCTTCAGCCCAACCAATTACAGTGTATACGATCGGAAGTGACTGAAATAAAATTTTTCGTAGCCAATTTAAAGCGTATACCATAGTTTTTCAATTTGAATAGAAAATGATTTATAGCTTTTCTGACCTTTTTTTTTTTAACTGATTCTAGTTCTTACTTTTATAAAATCATATAACGTAATGAACTTTCCACGAACCCTTCTAATCCCATCTGTGTACGCTAATGTAATGGTAACTATTCTGATAGAGTATCAGTTGCAGAAAGACCATTAAGATCGCCTATATCATAATTCCATACATTTATACTAATAAAGTTTCACCTATTAATCACAAATAGTGGACGATCTGAAATTGAAATGATTGACAACGCGGTTGATTTTCTGGCAATGAAATTTGCCATCAACAAAATGATCTCCATATCATTTCTGCCGTATTCATTAATCATTAAACAGAATATTTTAAGAAATGTATTTATCTAGAGTTCTCGAGCTTATACAAATTTAAATATTTTTGAGTCTCATAATATTCACTATCTCGGATATAAAAATATTTGACGCGACGCCTTAAACCACTCACGAGACTACGTAGATTATTTGAAATTCATGTTTGTTTGAAGTTAATTACAAAACTACAAAATGGGCGGTCTGAGCTGTGACCACCACGAGTATCGAAATGCAGTTTTTAGTATTATAAATCCGTAGACATACCGCTGTGCCACTGGGGGATTGAAAGTCTCGAAGTAATAGATGATGGCCACATTGCCTTTTTTTATGGTAAGGTACTGTTCCTGTATGTTACAAAAAATAAATTATCCATATAACTAGTACATTTTAGTGTAAAAATCTGAAATAAAATAATACTTAAAAAAAAAAAGAAGAGTTTTGAAAAATAAAATTATTTTCTTTTGAAATGGTAAGTGACATAATCTAATTATTAATAAAGTTTCAATTAGATTTATTGGTCCTGCAGATAAAAGTATTCTGTCTAGGTATTGTATTGATTTTTTTCAATCGGAAAGCACCTTATACATTGGCCCGGCATGGCAAGGTGGTTAGGGCGCTCGACTCGCAATCTGAGGGACACAGGTTCGAATCCGCGTCACAACAAACATGCTCGCCCTTTCAGCCGTGGGGCGTTATAATGTGACCGTCAATCCCACTATTCGTTGGTAAAAGAGTAGCCCAAGAGTTAGCGGTGGGTGGTCTTACACTGCTAAATTAGGGACGTGTAGCTTTGCGCGAAATTCAGAAAAACAAAACAAACAAGCAAGCACCTTATACATTATATGGGCTAAACAGTCAAGCTAGGGAATTTCTTAACCAATCAGCAGAACTCACATTCTACAAGGACTTTTAACGACTGTTAACATCCCCGTAACTGAGAGTACGGAGAGTGTTTACCGGTTTATCACGGCTCGAACTTTGGCCTTCTCATACGCAGGTCGGCAAGTTAACCACGACGTCAGGCTCGGTTATATTTAATTCAAAGTTTCCTGGAAGGTACACTAACAAGATGGCTATGGCACTCGACTCACAATTTGAGCGTCGCGGATTACCGAACATGCTCTCCTTTTCAGCCGTAGAGAAGTTATAATGTACGGTTAATCCCACTATTCTTTGGTAAAAGAGTAGCCCAAGAGTCTTCGGATTAAGACTGATTAAAAAAAAAGTTACACCCTCATAAAACTTGTTTCATTAAAATATAAAAGAAACTGTTACAACAGTTATATCTTTAGGCCATATTGGTGGGCCAAAATCCAGGACTTGTAGGCCAAATGCACTACTAGGATGTATGCAAAACAAAAACCTATGGTAGTTCCAAACGGAACCCTGTAAAATATGTACATCTCCCTTTAACCTAAAAACTAATTTATTTACTTTTTTGAAAATGGGAATAAATTGTTTAATTCTCTCTCTCTCTCTGTTTATATACAGAGTAAGTTGGAGGTTTTGGTGTTTAACTTAAATGTAGGTTTCATGGTAATGATATTTGTATTTTGAACCTAAACGGTATTTAAAAGACACAAAGATTAAAAGGACAGGTCAGAGACCTTCAAGGCTTAGTTATAACTGTCTCTAATTTTGAACTATTGACCAGCAGCTGCCACGGCTAATCTTTACGGACAGCACAAAACTATATGTGTTGTGCCCATAACAGGTATCAAAACTAGATTTTTTTGCGTCGAGTTTCCACTGACTCACCTCTGAGCGACTGGGAGGCTAACGGGATTGATTTCTGTTTTATAGCACAGCTGAAAATACTGAGCGTGTTCAGCGGCATTTGACGGACGCGCACCTTTAGACCTTCATATTAGAAGCACGGACCACTAACCATTACACTACGCCCGGCATTTTTAATCAGAAAAATAAACCTTTTGTAGGGTTAGGTTTGATTTTTACCAAAATATTTTATATATTTACAATGTTTAATTATTGTTATTTGATTTATTTCTACGATTTGTCTTTATAATTTTTAGGAACATTTTAATTCTTCTTCTTTCTTTGTTTTATTTATAGTTGAAGTTATAAGAAAATTTTAATTGTTATTAATTTTATAGAAAAATTCAACATGTATTGAGTTAGTACCTAAAACTTACTACTTCTAGTCAGACTCTGAAACTTATCTTTATATCATACTATTGATTAAAATCTAGGAGCGTACTTTTAAGACCCCCTGCCGCGAAAAGTAGGATATTTTACTGAAAATGTGGCCGAAACAAAATTATGAAACATATTAATCAAAAAGCGCAATAGTAATTATTAGTAAACAGTTTAGCTCCATTAGTTGAGCTGATATCATCACAACTTTCAAATTTTCAATCAGATACCAGGAAGCATGGAAACAATCCACCATTAACTCTTGGGCTACTCTTTTACCAACGAATAGTGGGATTGACCGTCACATTATAACGCCCTCACGGCTGAAAGGGCGAACATGTTTGGTGGGACGGGGATTCGAACCCGCGACGCGCAGATTGTTAGTCAAGCTCCCAAACCACCTGGCCATGACGGGCTTGGAAGCAGTAGTAACTGGCAAAGTATGTGATGAACATAAAAAACGAAAGACAGGAACATGGCTTTTTTTGCCATGTTTGTCGTTTTTGTGATGCATTACCCTCATGCACTGTACCTACGAGGCATATTAACTACAACATAAATTTTGTTTGTTTTGAATTTCGCGCAAAGCTACCCGTCCCTAATTTAGCAGTGTAAGACTAGAGGGAAGGCAGCTAGTCATCACCACCCACCGCCAACTCTTGGGCTACTCTTTTACCAACGAATAGTGGGATTGACCGTCACATTATAACGCCCCCACGGCTGAAAGGGCGAGCATGTTTGGTGTAACGGGGATTCGAATCCGCGACCCTCTGATCGCGAGTGGAGCGCCCTTACCACCTGGCCATGCCGGGCCGTCAAGTAAAGAGAAGTATATCTAAGTTATACTAGAAGGATCCTCAAAAGCAACATCCTTAGAATCTGATTATTCTTGGGTATACAACATATTTAATAGACCACATTTTCCAGAACAGTTGATGTTCTTATAGTTACTGTATTTAGAATATTCTCGCAAGGCTACACAAGGGCGATCTGTGCAGAGCCCTCCTTACGTTTGAACTAATCGACAAGAGTGAAGGCTCTAGTCAAAAACCACCCACCGCCAACTCTTGGGCTACTCTTTGATAAAAAAAATAGAGGAACTTGATTGTCACTCTTTTAGCACACCCGTGGTTTCAAAGCGCGATACGTGTTTTTGAGGCGACAGGACACGAACCATGGGGTCCACAGTCCGGGCACACAAGCTTTCCGCAGACATGTGTTATGGTAACAAAGTTTGCAGAAAAGAAGTAAAGGCTCATTTTGTAATTTATTCGTAAATAAAGCTTTATTAATTTCTAAGTTGCAGCTCCCCATTAGCACAGCAGTATGTCTGCGTACTTACAATGCTAGGAACCGGATTTCGATACCCGTGGTGGGCAGAGCACCGATAGCCCTTTGTGTAGCCTTGTGCTTAACTACAAAAAAATCAAAGTTGCAATTTAAGCACTTTGATCAAAGTGTCACGTTTTTCACACTTATATTTCATTTGTGTATTTCAACACCTTTGGTATCCCATTTGTTGTTGAAATACACTATCACAGTATGTCGCCTATTCTTTTTTTACTTGGAGTAAGCTGTTGCTGTGAATAGGTTAATTACAGACAATTAACTGGTTTCCGGTTAGTCCTGTAAGGTAAGACTACAGCATATAAAAATGGTTGCTGAAATTGTGACCGAAACCTTATTAGTGAAACAAATATATATGTATATATATATATATATCACTATATTTTGTAAGCCAATCCTAATCATGTCATATTTTCTAAGACCGATTTACTAATTCTCCAGTGAGCCAGCGGTATGTCTACGGACTTCCAATACTGAAATCCAGGGTTTGATTCCACGCGATGGACAGATTGCTTTTCTCTAAAATATACAAACTGAGTTAGCATATTCTCTTCCTTTTTTATTGTCATGAGAAAGAAATTATGGAGAAATCTAAAATTTTGATCTAAAGTGCTCAGCAATGCCCCTTCAGTATCCAATTCATATTAACGTATTATAAGATATAAGAGCATCTATCTGTGTTGAGGTGAATTTAATGACAACGAGAAGGAAAGTACTAAAGATTGGTGAAAATAATGAAGAAAAAACACTATGAAGTCTCAGTTAATATACATTTTGTGACGGATTTACTATTATATATTAATTTTAATATCGATGTTTATTTAAATTGAATGTATATTTAGAAATGTGCATAAGTTATACTGTTAAATCTGTATTGCGAAATTCCCGTCTATTCTCTAAAGTTGTAGAAGATTCTCGAGTGTAAGAATCAACAATACCTTTGTGTACATAAACACTAGTGTATCGTCAGTATTGTTACGTAAGCTAAAATGCCGAGAAACTCTCCACACGCCTATAAATATAAACGACGAGACGCACCAAAAAAACAGTATCTATTATTAGTTTGCTATAGTCAGTGTGCTATAAACTTCGGAAGCTATAACTATGATTGTTATAATGCTTATTAATTGGGAAACTTAAGATATTTAACCAGGAACATTTATAAATTTCGAACATTACAAACCATTTAACTTCAGTGGATTCACATCAGACATTAGTACTTTTACGAAAACATTACCTAACATTGATAGATTGTTTAGGCAGAGTATTCATGATGAAACTCTATAGAATGGACGGCAAGGAAGTTCCAGACCAGAAAGAAGACTTGATATTGTTTCTAAGTTTGTAAAACTTTTGTAAAAAATCATTGTTTGTAATAACTATTTGTAATGACCGTTATTGTAAATTGTATTATTGTTTGTACATTAAAATATATTTGTGTTATAAAATACATTAATAAATAAATTGGATACATATCGGCATTTATTTAACTACTAAATCCAAAGTACAATTTTACTCAGTTTTAGGCTACGTAACACTTTACAGAAGCAGCACTGGATAAGAAGAAGATTGTTTGTTATTAATTTCGCGTAATAGTGGGATTTACTGTAACGTTATAACGTCCCTCTGGATGAAAGAGCGAGCATGTTAGGTGACGAGTATTTGAAACTGCTACTCTGAGCTTAACCCTAACAACCAGGCCTGGAAGAAGACAGAGGTGTTGTTTCAACTAATCTTGGCTAAAACATTTAATTTGATAATATTTTCAAAGCATCACAGTGGAAAAGGCAATATGTATACACTAAAGAAGAGATATATAGTCACTCTACTTGTGCATTGTGCTTTTAAACATTTTAACAACCAGTGGAACCAACTGCCCTAGTAATCAGGGTACTCGACTCGCAATCTGCGGATCACAGGTTCGAATTCCCGTCACTTAACATGTTCGTTGTGAGCCGTTATAATGTGACGGTCAACCCCCTATTCGTTGATAGAAGAGTAGCCCAAGAGTTGGCGGTGGGTGGTGTTGGCTAGCTGCCTTCACTCTAGTCTATCACTTCTAGATTAGGAACAGCTAGCGAAAATGGCTCTCGAATAACTTCAAAACAAACCATACCGACCGTTTTATGCTACTATAATTAGAGAGTTTACCTAAATCCAATAATATATATAGAAGTAAAACTCTTGGCCACCAAGCGATTGAAAGATACACTAAGATATCAAAGCGAAATATTTTAAAACTCTTTTAGAACGTTCTATACATACTGTACACACGAAAACGATGTTCTAAGTGAAGTTTTGAATTGTTCACCTACCATACCCCGGCGTCTCATTGGTAAGTCTAAGGGCTTATAACGCTAAAAATCTGATTTCGATAATCAGATAATCAAAGCACAGATAACCCAATGCGTAGCTTCGTGGTTAATAACAAACCCGGTGTCTACTGTTCACCATAGTCTTAAATTACTTCCAAATAAAGTAAATTTTACACGAAGTTGACTTCATATACATATATATATGGTAAAAACCCTCAATCCATCAAATCTGATCATCAGAATGTGTGCATTCGCAAGTGTAACATTATTAGCATATTTATGAATACATTTATATCTGTGACATAATAGTTAAGAAAAACCTCCATGAGTTTCACAAAAATGGATCTAATTAATTTTTTTATTTTAGATAAAGTTTTTTTTTGTTTTGAAAAGAATGAGATTTAGCGTCTTCTTCGTGAGTTTGATTTACTGGTAAATAAAAACATAGAACATTCTGTGTAAACAACTTCCGTTTTGTTGAAGGTTAAATAGAATGTAATGTGTTTCTTTAGGGCTAAGTAAAACAACAAAATCCCACTTTGGGATGAAGCCAAAACTACAAATTATAGAAGGTCTCCACGCCTAAAACAAACTTCCTTAAAAATTGAAGCACGTGGCATTTTGTACATTACACGGTCATCAGTTTTGTTTTAGTTCTTGGCAAAATTAAGTATGTAAAAAGAGCATTCAGCTTGTTTTTTGAAAGACTAGTATTTTTTTTTATCATTATTATTGTTAACATGCATGTATAGGGTTCATCAAGTGCAATTTAAATAGCGTGCGCAATTGATGTCGTACTGTAAAAAGCTATTATTGGTTCGTTTTACACTCGGTAACTATGAAATGACACCACAATATTTAACAGTACTGAGACTCATTCGATGTTTTGGTTTTCATTTCTAAATATTTATAATATAGAAGTCGTTAGATGAACAGAAAAAAAAACAAGAAACAGAAGAAATAAGAATGTACTTCCAGACAAAAAACATCGGGAATTTCATATAGTTTGATGTTCCATGATAAAACTCTCGGGCCGCCGTGTACACACTATTTTATCAAAGAATAATTCAGTCAACAATAAACGTCTGATGTGCATGGAGCTGTTTTACCAAAAAAATCAGTTGTTTCTAAAACAACAAAGAACATTGAAGGGATTCAGTTCAAACAAAGTGAACAAGGCCAAGTTTGTGTTGGAGATATGCACTATGGTTCTATACTTTTCTAGACAATAGATTTAAGTATAAATCCAGAAAGTTGCCAAGGTTAATTTTACTTCATTTCAATTCCTCGCTGTTGCGCGACAGTCAGCAAAAGTTATAAATCAAATAACAGTTTCAAGTTTAAATTTAAGGTCTTGCGTTCCTAAGATATTTTTTTTTGGGGGGGAGGGTAATATTATTAGGTGCAGAGGGAATTTCCTGGGACATACACTTATAATATTGCTAAGCAAGCAAAAAATAATAAAAATTAATTTTATAACAAATGCAATACCTGTTTCTTCTAGCCTGTTTTTTTTTCATGTTATTAACTTGGTGAATATTGTAATAGTAACAAATTTAATTCATCAGTAACGTTATAATTTCTACAACATTGTACAGCAAATCTTGAACTAGCAGTGTTCATACAATGAAAATTATAATTTAAGAAATATAAAATATACAATTATAAAAGTTCGAGAAATGTTCAGAGTAGCTACAAACAAATACAGTAGAACGCGTCGAATGCCATGCCAACTATTATTTCTGATGCTTTATTACCGAACGGGGGATGGGCGAGGGTATTGCAATCGGGTTCGTGTGTATGTGTCTGCCTGTCTGTGTTTTCGTGCGAGTATCTCGAAAACTGATAGACCGATGTACACGAAAATTTTACACAAGATGGGAAGTCAGTATGGAACAGTCCTCCCCAAATTTGGTCTGGATCTATATTAGGATCTGTATTTTGGATCACTTTGAAACATTTTATATAATGGGGAGATAGGGCATTTCCACTGTTTTGGGTTAATAACTCAGTAAAGTGTGATCGGACTTGTACCACATTTCATGGGCACACTACAAGAAAAAAAAAGGATCCATATCGCTGAGCATTCTGGATCTGAGAAGAATTTTCTGAGTTTGCATGGTTCCGTCCCGTTACTTACCGTCTAAAAAAACAAAATCATGCTTCGCACTTTGGGGCCATGGGTACGTTATAAGAGCGACGGTAAAATCTAGTTATTCAGTCTAAGAAGAGTTGGCAACGGACGGTGTTGACTAGCAGCCTTCCTCCTCCCCCCCATCCCCTCTTTATTACTTTAGAATTAGGTACAGTTAACGCAGATACTCTTCGGATAGCTTTGTGCAAAATTCAATAAAACATCCCATTTGCTTAATTTCAATAATTCCCAAGAAACTTAACTTTAAAACAGATTTATTTACTAGTTATCTAATGTGTTTCAAAAAATTCGTGATTATGGATAGAGTCACATTTTTACATTCCAGTATGATGGCCCATCTTCTCCTACAGTGCACTACCGTCAACAAACATTTACAGAGGGAAAAACTGGAAAACAAACGTTACAGTCAAAAAATACACGTACGTATTACATGATGGTGGTATTGACATGGTAAGCAAGTATTTGGTACTTTTCAACTTGAACGGTATTACATGATGGCGGTACTGACATGGTAAGCGGTTATTTGGTACCTTTCAACTTGAACGGTATTACATCATGACTGTACTGACATGGTAAGCAGGTACTTGGTACCTTCAACTTGAACGGTATTACATGATAGCGGTATTAACATGGTAAGCAGGTACTTGGTAGATATTATTTATCTTGATCTGATTGAAAATGTTCATTAGATGTAGAAATACTGTAAGTGACTTAAAATTTAAAATGTTATATTGCATGCAGATAAATCTAGCTGAGTCAATATTGTATTTTATTTTTTTCTAACTTTCCAAGAATCAGTAGGGCTTCCTTCTTTACTCTACCTCGTGAAGATTATTATACTTTGAAAGGTACTAAGTACCTGCTTACCATGTCAGTACCGCCATGATGTAATACCGTTCAAGTTGAAAAGTACCAAGTACCTGCTTACCATGTCAATACCGCCATGATGTAATACCGTTCAAGTTGAAAAGTACCAAGTACCTGCTTACCATATCAATACCGCCATCATGTAATACCGTTCAAGTTGAAAGTACCAAGTACCTGCTTACCATGTCAGTACCGCCATGATGTAGTACCGTTCAAGTTGAAAAGTACCAAGTACCTGCTTACCATATCAATACCGCCATCATGTAATACCGTTCAAGTTGAAAAGATCTTGTCGAGTTAAGTTCTTTATTGTTAATAATAATGTTTGAAATGTTGAAGGTAATCGGTATAGAGTTGTTGGAATTGTTCTTTCGTGAGTTTCAGTATCGTCAGAACGTTGTACGATATACATATCATACTTGGGTGTTGAAACAACGTAAAAAAAAATAATAAAACTTGTGCAAACTGGTAGAGCGAATGAATGTTTAAATTTCCTGCTCACGAACAGCGATAAAGACACATACGTTTGTTGATAGGTGTCACTGGCTTCCGTCCCGTGATGATGAAAGATTTAACAGTTGACAGCCACGTTAGTGACCTCCGGTTTGTGACCGTCACGGGAGCTCTGTGCCCGATACCTTATCAAATCCCGCGTTGTGTAAATAGTTGTAACACAGAGTGCTACGATAAAAACTGATATGAGGAAACAAAATCAAAACAAACGGAAGAATATAAGTAACATTTTAAATAAGACATCTCGAAATGAATCCAAACAATAATGTAAACAAAGAAAAACTGTTGTACAAGAACAAAACCATTGTCTTGAAAAACTACGTGGTAAAAATGTTATACAGGAACAAAACCATTATATACTGAAAAACTACGTGGTAATAATGTTATACAGGAACAAAACCATTATATTGAAAAACTACGTGGTAAAAATGCTATACAGGAACAAAACCATTATATTGAAAAACTACGTGGTAATAATTTTATACAGGAACAAAACCATTATATTGAAAAACTACGTGATAAAAATGTTATACAGGAACAAAACCATTATATACTGAAAACTACGTGGTCAAACCTGTTATAAAGCAAGAAAATCATTATATTATTTTCTTGAAAACTACATGGTAAAACTGTCATACAGCAATCAAAACCATTATCTTGAAAGCTACGTGGTAAAAACTGTTATACAGCAAAAACCATTATCAGTTCTCTGATATATATATATAGACATAAATACATGTATTTATGTATTAAAATTCCATTTAGATCTTAGAATGTTAATCTATACATTAAAACATACTATACATCTTAAGTTGCCGATCCTCGTGGGATATTTTTGGATTTACGGACGAAAATGTTGCTAACAACCAAGGTACCCAAATTGTGAAACAATAGATTCTAATCTTTACAAATAACAACATTTGAACAGTACCTTTAATTATTTATACTCATTACCAGGTTGATTTTTATTTTTGATCTCTGAGCTGAAGTTAAAATTAGTACCACGAAAACTCATCTTAATATCTTCAATTAAAGTTAAACACTTTCTGACAAAATAAAAATTGTTTGTTTACTTTGGAATGACCAAAAATTTGATATTATGCTATTGAACAAAACATCACAGTGTATAGATCAAAAAGCTCTAAAAAAGCAAGACTCTATAATGAATAAACACATAAAACAGTTTATGCAATAGGAAAGTTTCAAAAGATTATGATGATGACGTTATGCTGTATAAACATCTAACAGTTTATTTACGAAAGATCTAAAATATTGGGACAATATGAAGTGTTAACATACAATAATAGGACAGTGTGATAAGATCATAAATAATATTCAACGTTAAAGTTGGTACACAATTAAAAACATTTTATTTAGGCCTAACTATGGCCTTCAAAAAGTTGACTCTACATGTTTCGACGTTGTAATGACAGAAGA
>NW_013665986.1:608145-609494 GCF_000517525.1 Limulus polyphemus
AAAAAGTTCAAATTCTTGGGGTTTATAATGAGGTAATAATATAACAAGTCTTTAAACAAGTTCATATTCTTAGGGTTTATAATGAGGTAATAATATAACAAGTCTTTAAGCAAGTTTATATTCTTAGGATTTATAATGAGGTAATAATATAACAAATCTGTAAACAAGTTCATTTTCTTAGGGTTTATAATGAGGTAATAATATAACAAGTCTTTAAGCAAGTTTATATTCTTAGGATTTATAATGAGGTAATAATATAACAAATCTGTAAACAAGTTCATTTTCTTAGGGTTTATAATGAGGTAATAATATAACAAGTCTTACAAACAATTTCACATTCTTGGGGTTTATAATGAGGTAATAATATAACAAGTCTTTAAACAAGTCCATATTCTTGGCGTTTATAATGAAGTAATAATATAACAAGTATTTAAACAAGTTCATATTCCTGGGGTTTATATTAAGGTAATAATATAACAAGTGTTTAAACGAGTTCATATTATTGGGGTTTATAATATGGTAATAATATAACAAGTGTTTAAACAAGTTCATATTCCTAAGCTTTATTATAATATAATAATATAACAAGTCTTTAAATAAGTTCATATCTTAGGGTTACTAGTAAGATAATAATATAACAAGTCTTTAAACAAGTCCATATTCTTAGGGTTTATAATACGGTACCAATATAACAAGTCTTAAGGAAATTTCGTATTGTTAGGTTTTGTAATAAGGTAATAATATAAAAAGTCTTTAAACAAGATCATATTCTTGGGGTTTATAATAAGATAATAATATAACAAGTCTTAAGACAAGTTAATATTCTTGGGGTTTATAATGAGGTATTAATATAACAAGTCTTTAAACAAGTTCATATTCTTGGTGTTTATAATGAGGTAATAATATAAAACACTTTAAACAAGTTCATATTCTTGGGGTTTCTAATAAGGTAATAGTATAACAAGTCTTTAAACAAGTTATTATTATTAAGGTTTATAATGAAGTTATAATATAACAAGTATTTAAAGAAGTTCTTATCTTTGGAGTTTATAATGAGGAAATAAAGAACAAGGCTTTAAAAAAGGTAAATATTCTTGGGGATTTATAAAAAGGTAATAAAAAACAAGTCTTTAAACAAGTTCATATTCTAAAGATTTGTAATAAGGTAATAATATAACAACTATTTAAACAAAATTATATTCTTAGGATTTATAATGAGAAAATAACATAACAAATCTGTAAACAAGTTCATATTCTTAGGGTTTATAATGAGGTAATAATATAACAAGTCTTTAAAAAAGTTCAAATTCTTGGGGTTTATAATGAGGTAATAATATAACAAGTCTTTA
>NW_013665986.1:610389-613273 GCF_000517525.1 Limulus polyphemus
CCTATTTCTAAATACAAATTCAATCCAAACAACGTTCATATTAAAAATAATTACATAATAATAAATTTGTTACAACTAATGTATCTTGCTTTTTTAATATAACTCAGATATACTAATTTCTTTACTATCTCAATTTCTTCTTGTTTTCATTGATGTTTTCCTATTTTTTGTCTTTTTATTCCCTTTTTGAAAACTTATACCTTTGTTTTCCCTCATAAAGCGTTAATTACCTCCTTTCCAACCACCATTCTAAACTTTGGATCATCCATTATAACTCTTCCATTTCATTTTCCATGCAAGACAATTATATTGTCAGGTGATATATTTTCTTCTTTCCGGTTACAACTTCCCTGGCTTGGTTCTTCTTCAAATCCTCTTCTATATCAGAAATGTAGTGTTTCCTTTTATAATTTTCCTCTGATGGTGTTAACTAAGTAAAAACAAGGCTTTGAAGTTGACTAAAGACCACAAGTCAAGGTTCATAATTTTCCAGACATACATCGAAATTAATCTATGTTTTCACGAGAAAGACACCCGAAGAAACTGAAGTCACAGCAATCCTATTCGATCTCGTAGCTGTCAAGCTCTCCTATGCAGCTTTACTCTTAATCAACTTAAACGTGGTATTTGAAGTACACGATACATACACTTTACCATGACGTGTTGTCTAAGATTAAACTTTCCTTCGCTCAGGCTTTTTAAAATGGATATAGCGTTGTTGGGCAACAGTGTATACTCATGGCCGAAGGACTAACCACAATCAACTATGGACCTGGATCATCATTCTTATAAAGTGTAATTATGACTGTTGTAATAAAAACCTAGATCTAGGCTTCACTAATACTCACAAATTGTTTGAGAGCAATTAGTTTTATAAACCTTTCTTTAATGTATGTATACAACCCATATACCCCTTGCTTACAAGGAACAAGGAATTATATATCAAACTCCGGTACCATCTAACCTCTATAAAAAACCAGTGTGTGTCACGTCACATTACGCTTGATTTCTCGAAATAGGAGTCACAAAAGCCGAAGTGCATTTATCCAGATAGAATAGTTCGATTACAGCCTGCCCATTACGATTTTAGTGACAGGGCTGCAAGGGAGCCGCCGTGAAGGGGTGCCATGAAACCTTATAAGTGTAGTTAGTGTTGGTATAATAAGCCTAAATAAAGACGTAGTGTGGGATCACCCAGCCTAGAACCAAGTGCATAAAATTTATCATGAAAGTAAAAATATCAATTCAGTTTTAAAGTTAAATCGTTTCTGAATTAAGCTATTTTCTGTTATATCACCAACGTTCTTATTAATAATACAAACCTCATTGTTCAGTTTGTTTTTGTCTCCACAGTTCTTTTTCTGACCATTTTCAACAAGCTACATGTGGTTCATGTAAATCTGTAGTATGTCTTCATCCAAGCAAGGTATATGCCAACCTGTAGTATGTCTTTTTTTATCCAAACAATTAACCAGAACTTAGAATCAAAATACTAAACCAGTCCACTTTTGGTGTAAAAACTGTGAATTATTTTTCGATAATAACATAACCCAGATGCATGTTAAATGAGCAGAACCTACATAGTTAACTTTTGTCTAGTGGTGCTCTCATTCCACGACGTCTATAGTTAGAAATATTACTACCTTCTTTCTTGTTACGATCAGTTGTGTTCCTTAATTCAACCCAATACTCCCAGCAGTTATCGGCTTTCCCTCTTAATTCATTGCATGTTGTTTTCTCCTTAATTTCCAGCTAACTAACTGTCACTAATCCCTTGCTTTTAGGGACGTTCTAAAGACACTTATGGGATTGGAAAAACAGCATACACTGTATTATCTAGGTTACAAATAGATATTTAAGGAACAAGAAATCACAGATATTTGTCTGTCGTCTCCTCATTTTTCCCGCGTTGCACGTTCCACTAATGTACACGAACTCAATCGTCATGGCCGAATAAATCAAGTCATTCGGAGCCACGAAATGCAAACTATGACGGCGTGAAATATTGGGGTTTCTAACAGACGTTTGCTTAATATATGCCACTGTAAACCACGTGTCGTCGACAGACTCATTATCACTGGCTTTTAAAATATAACCGGAAAAACTGAAATACGTCTATTGCAGTTGTTCGCTGTTCTTTACTAACCACAAAATACTTTTTACAGGAAAATATCAATTGTATGTTTTATTTGCTTAACCAAAGAGATATTGCACATATCTACTAATTACAAAAAATATTCAGAAATGTAATTTCATTGAGAAGCTGAGTGAAAAAGAATGCAGATGCAATCACACTAACATAAATCAGACACGAAGTTAGGCGTAACTTCAAAAGTATCGTAGCTGGGACACTGCCAACGTCTGCACCTGATCTTGGAATATCATCCTGGAGTAGAGATCAGATTAAACTACTTTTATGTGCTGTCTCAGTTAGTATAAATAAGATCGTACAAAAAAAAATGAAAATCGCGAAGAAAGTAGTGAAGAAGTTTGAAATAGAAAATGACGAAGGAAAACGGAAACAGAAGAAAAAATAAACAGATGAACTTAAACAAAATAAAGATATAAGTAAATGGAGATATTACAAAGTTCAAATATCATCTGAAAAAAGTGTGAAGGAAAGAAAATTTCTTAACCAACAATTTATGTATTGAGTTGTATAACATTAGAAAGCTACTGCATATTATCACTTTGAACATTTAACTGGATATTATGAAAAATATATTAAACCTTGTATATTTAATAGGAGTAACATTTTGTATATTCAGTCGGACACTATGATTGTTTGTTTGTTTTGAATTTCGCGAGAATAGCTGTCCCTAATTTGGCAGTGTAAGACTAGAGGGAAGGCAGCTAGTCATTACCACCCACCGCCAACTCTTGG
>NW_013665986.1:613759-621337 GCF_000517525.1 Limulus polyphemus
ATGCCGGCCCGGACACTATGAAAAACACTTAACAAATAATTTGTATTTTTATGAAAAAGTTACTTATCTCATAGTGTAGTTAAACAGTAAAAAAAACAAAAAACACGTGAACAATTTGTATAATTTTTTGCACAATATGAGAATGATGCTTAACTCACACGTTAAACATTAAGTCAACAATATGAGAATGATGTTTAACCTACACGTTAAACATTAAGTCAGCAATATGAGAATGATGCTTAACTCACACGTTAAACATTAAGTCAGCAATATGAGAATGATGCTTAACCTACACGTTAAACATTAAGTCAACAATATGAGAAAGATACTTAACAAACAATTGGCAAACTTAGTCGGTCAATATCAAAACTACTTGACCAAAATTTTATAATTAAGTCAAATAATTTGAAAAAAAACACTTATCCAAAAATACGTTTATTTAATCGAAAATTTAGAAAATCCATTTATCGATCAGTTTGTATGTTTAGAAGAACAATAAGAGGAATCCGCTAAACAATGATTCGGATATTCAGTCGTACAATATGATAAAACTATGTAACCAGCATTTTCTATAGATTATTTCGTCAATATAAGAAAACTACCCAAGTAAAGTCTTGTATATTTAGTTTGGACAATATCAAAATGTTATTATACCAACAATATGAAATAGGAAAATGATTTAACCATCATTATCCATAGTTCATTTGACAATACGCTAAAAAACACTTTATTAACAATTTGTATATACTGTAGGGTAATATTAGAAAAACACTAAGCCATTAATTTGTATGTTTAGTCGGATAATATGAGAAATGTACATGCTCAACACTTTGTGTACGTGTATTTAATCTAACAATATAAGAAAATAACTTAAACTCATATATTGTAGGTTTAGACAAGCGATAGGATAAAGCTACTTAACCAAAACTTTGTGTATTGAGAAGAACGATAGAATAAAGTTACTTAAACAACATTTTGAGTATTTAGAAGAACGATAGAATAAAGCTACTTAACCAACATTTTGAGTATTTAGAAGAACGATAGGATAAAGTTACTTAACCAACATTTTGAGTATTTAGAAGAACGATAGGATAAAGTTACTTAACCAACATTTTGAGTATTTAGAAGAACGATAGGATAAAGTTACTTAACCACGTGAAAACCACGAAACCAACTACATGAAAACTACGTAACCAGCTTTTTGTTTATTTAGTTGGGAAATAAGTGGAACCACTTAACCAGCTTTTTGTTTATTTAGTTGGGAAATAAGTGGAACCACGTAACCAGCTTTTTGTTTATTTTGCTGGACAATACATGAAAACCACGCAACCAGCTATTTGTTATTTAGTCGGAAAGTACGAGAAAACCCTGTAATCAACTATTGTGACGGATTTAGCATCATATATGTGTTTTAATATCAATGTTTTTTTAAGTTAAATTTATATTTAATAATTTACATAACTTATACTGTTAAATCTGTATTGCGAAATTCCCGCCTATTTACTAAATTTGTAGAAAATTCTCGAATGTAAGAATCAACAATATATGTGTGTACGTAAACACTGGTGTATCGTTTATATTGTTGCGTAAGCTGAAATTTCGAGAAACTCTCCTCACGCCTATAAATATAATCAACGCGACGCATCAAAAGACAGTATATATTATTGTTTTGCAATAGTTGGTGTGCTATAAACTTCGAAAGTTATAACTGCGATTGTTATAAGACTTATTAATAGAGAACTTCAGATATTTGACCAGGAACGTTTATAAATTTCGAATACTACAAACTATTTAACTTCAGCGGATTCACATCGGACATTAGTACTTTTACGAAAATATTACCTAACTTCAACGGTGGATAGCTCGGCGTGCGAAATGGCGGAAGACCGAAGAACCGAGAACTAGCTAGCTCCCTGTTAAGTGAATTGCATCTACATCAACTCAAAACCAATTCTTTCATCGTGAACTCTCGATAAGATATCAAGGAAGATCCAGACCAGAGAGAGGACTAAATATTGTTTGTAAGTTTATAAAACTTTTGTACATAGATCATTATTTGTAATAACCGTTATTGTAAATTGTGTTATTGTTTGTATATTAAAATATATTTGTAAAAACAAAAAAAACTGTGTGTGTATCAATCTTGTTGGCAAGTATCATAAATTGGATACATATCGACATTTATTTAATTTCTAAATCTAAATTATCATTTAACTCAGTTTCAGGCTATTCGAAATTGTAATACGTAACATTATTTATTTATTTGGTCAGACAGAATGAGAAACTAAGTAACCAACAATTAGTATATTTAGTTGGAAAATACATGAAAACCACTTAAAGAACCATTTTTATTTAGTGGAGCGCCCCCCAGTGGCACAGCGGCATGTCTGCGGACTTACAATGCTAGAATCCGGGTTTCGATACCCGTGGTGGGCAGAGCACAAGTAGCCCATTGTGTAGCTTTGTGCTTAATTACAAACAAACAAATTTAGTGGAACAAAACGTAAGAATCACGTAAGCAACCATTTGTTTATTTAGTCGGGCAAAACGTAAAAACCACGTAATCAACTATTTGTTTATTTATTTGGACAATACGGGAAACTAAATAAATAACCAACAATTAGTATATTTAGTTGAATAATATATGAAAACCACGTAACCAACTATTTGTTTATACAGTCGTACAATACGTGAAAAGTACGTAACCAATTATTTGTTTATGTAGTCGGACAATACGTGAAAACTACATAACTAATTATTTTTTTCATGTAGTCGGATAATACATGAAAACCACGTAACCAATTATTTGTTTATTTAGTCAGACAGTACGAGAAAACTATGTAACCAATAATTAGTATAGTTAGTCAGGCAATATCAGAAAACCACTTAGTCAACAATTTGTATATTTAATCGAAAATTTTTTTGTTTGTTTAATTTCGCCCAAAGCTACTCGATAACTATTCTTAATTTAGAAATAATATAAATAGAGGGAAGGCAGTGTTACGTATTACGAATTTGAAATAATCCAAAGCCGATATTTTAATTAATTTACGCTATTTGCCAACAAGATTGACACACACCGTCTTCGTTTTTCATGCAAATACGTCTTAGTATATATATATATATATATATATACAACAGTACAATTTACAACAACAATTATTACGAATAATTACCACAAACAAAGTTTTATAAACAAAAATTTCACTAACTTACAAACAACATAGCATCTTCTTTCTAGTTCAGAGTCACCTTAATATCCAGCGAGTTAACTTGAAGTCGACGTATGTACAATTGCCGAGAAGCTAGCTAGCTTTGTCAAACACTGAATTGTTGAACCATCGAAGTAAGATAATATTTTCATAAAACCATTAATGTCCGATGATAATTCTGTAATACTTTCGAAAAGATACTAACGTCCGATGAGAATCCACTGACGTTCGAAATTCATAACTGTTCCTGGTCAAATGCCGTATATTTTCCGGTTGATAAGGGTTAGCTAAATCATGGTTTATAGCGTACACGGTTATCACAGGTTCCTAGCAGACTTATAAGCTCTCTCTTATGGCGCGTCGCCTTGCCTGTTTTATAGGTGCGAGAAATGTTTTTCTCAGAAGTTCGGACAACAATACTTAAATATATTTAACCGGTTACGGAAGTGGATATATTGTCGATTCTTGCGTTCACGAATATTCTGCAATCCTAGAGAATTGGCGGGAGTTTCGCCATACGTAACTAACAATGTATACTAGGTACGTTTTAAAATATAAACTCAATGCAGACAAAGGTTGACATTCAAATAAATATATATAACAAATTCGTTACACGCAATACATGTCTAACACTATAAGTTATGCATATTTTTAAATACAAATTTAATCTAAACAACATTCATATTAAAAATAAATACATGACAACAAATTCGTTATAGCAATTATTCAACATCACCTACCGCCATCTCTGACTACTCTTTTATCAATAAAAAAGTAGACTTGACAGTCACATTCTAAAGTCTTCACGGTTAAAAGGGTGAATAGTTTAGTGAGAGGATTCGAATCAGTGACCCGAGTGTGGGAGTCGAGCGTCTTAACCACCAAGCCATGCCAGGCCGCAAACAATATGAAAATACTACTTGACTTAATTGACCCTTTATACATTAGTTGGACAATGTGAGAAAACCAACATTTTGTAAACTCATTTGTTGTTAACCGCTAAAAGGTTTAAATAATTAATGCTATCAGTTTTATACGACAATTAGTTTTATGTACTTTAGATATAATCCATAAAACATTCCATATACGATCCTACTGATCTGATTCCATGACAAATCATTTCAGGTATTAATCCTTCTTTTTAATTTTTTAAAAGATTATTTAGAAATCATTTCTCTTTTAAAGTTGAAGAAACGGACTCCAACTTCTTTATCCATTCAGAATATTTTAAGCTTTTCCTGTATAATCTCTTTCACCCAAAATTACTATACCTTACCATTATCAGGATAATTTAGTTATCTGATACAATTTACAATTAAATCAGATCAGTTGGTTCGCGTTATGAAATATTCTACTTATCACCAAAAGTACATAAAGCATATATCCATATATCGTATCAAGTATAGGTAATTTTACTCATAAGTTAACCCACACTTTTTTATATTTAGTCAGACAGCGTAAAAAACCTATTTAACCTACACTTCATACGTTGCTGGGACGATATGGGAAAGCGAATCTACCTCCTTCTTTCATATTTAATCGGATAATATGAATTGGCAACGATCATTATTTTTATAAAGCGAACAACTTGTCCTCATCTCATTTCAAATTTGTCCTTATCACAAAATGCAGTATTTGCATTTGTCTCAAAAAAACATACGGCATGTCTAAAACTGAAACAAACTTTGGAAAATTATATATTTCATGTTGAACATAATAGATGTTATAACGTCTAACAGAAAGCCTGGTATAGTCTTACACAAAGTCAGTTGCAAAATAAGCAAAACATATATATATATTTCTGTATAGAAAGGAAGAAGGTTTGGAGTGTAAAAATGAATATCCGGAGTATAAACAAACGATATATATAAAAAAAGTAGATGTCACGAGCAATAGACTGCAAATCCGACTGAAAGAATTCTTTTTATCAAGCCTTAACGTGCTTCTAAAACAGTCTGTATGTTGTCTCAGTGGCTGAGATGAAAGAATTACACTTTGTAACCCGTCTCACCAAGACCCCTTGACACAAGTTCCGGCCAGCCCACCGTTTCCGCCGCTTCTGTTATCTCGAAGCGCAAAAAATATTCTCAATTTTAAAGGAAAAAAAATCAGTATACATCTAAAGCAAGATACGCTCTACTTAAAAGTTTGATTCAGGTATGCAGCACATACGTTGTAAACGTCTACAGCATCACAACTACGGGAAAACTACAGCATGATGGAGTTTTCACGCGCTACTGGTCACGTGCGTAAACGAGAGAATACCCTTCTTGTTCTATCGTTGTTACGCAACCTTATTTTGCATTATTCTATCTGTATCTGTTCACTGATACATGTGTTTGTATTTCTAAATTAATTTAATAGGATATCGCTCACCCATCATGAAAGCGGTTACACGTAGATGTAGAACATATTCATTGTTACAAAAGAACAAGTAATACAAACCCCTACAAATCTTTAAGACCCGACAGCGCCACCTAAAATACCTTGTGTTTAAAAACAAACACAATGTGTGTGTTCTGTGGAACACAAGTCTAGTGTTTGAATGACTACAACACAACATAATAATTGTGAGCTGAAACAACAGTACACAAACGTGTAGAAATATAAACGGACTTTTCTCTACGTTAAACAGTTTAGCGAATTGTTTCCCTCAGTGCATTGTTGCCCGATGAAGGCTCCAGTAAGAGGGCCGAAAGCTCGCAAATAAAAGTATTTTAACATAGAGAAAAATTCGTGTATAATTCTACATATTAATTTACCTACGTTGTGAGTGTTAAACAACAAGTACACAAAGTTTTGTCTGATGCACAGTGTTTGTGTTGAATTTTATATAATGTAATTACACAATAACATTAGTAAATTAAGGTATTTTATAACACAGAATAAAAGTCAAACACTGAATAGAATTAACATTTTAAACATTACCTCGGAAGAAGAACAATTCATTACACCATTAACTATTTCAATTCGTAACTCGTAATAAATATGCGACTTCGCAACACAACATTGTATCTGAATAAACATGATTTTGAATTGAAACCAGCAAGTCATTTATGTTTTTACAGAAAACAACAAAAAATTGTTTTTATATCGCTGCAGCAACTTATAGTGTTATAGTTCAAACAAATCTGTTTGGGAAACACAGTTTGTGTTGTTGTGAAATAATACAATGCTTGTATTAATTTACAGAGTAACTTTTTATAATGTAACTAAACCTCGGTCTGTTAGATATGGTGTACGTCCGTTGTCCACTGAATCGACACACATGATCATTTCTGACACTTTTGTGCGCTTAATTCTGGTTTTGTAACTATAGATCAAACTTCTGACTTACTCTGAGGTATTGCCACAACTGTTCCAAATGATAGAATACAATTTTTTGTATAGTTCCGAGCAGATATAAACACTCTTACTCTCCTGTTTATTGTTAAGTAAACGGAAGAAGTTTGTCTGTTTGTTTCGTGTCAGTCTCCTGTTTACTGTTAAATAAACGGAAGAAGTTTGTTTGTTTGTTTCGTGCCGGTCCTCCTGTTTACTGTGTTAATAAAGGGAAGAAGTTTGTCTGTTTGTTTTTGTAAGAAGTAAAACCACATTGGACTATCTCTGTATCGACAAAGGAGAATCGAACCCAAGATTTTAGCGTAGTAATGCGTACATTTACTGCTGTCCCACCGTGGGACAGGGAAGAAAAAGAGCAATAATCGTACTACTTTTGGGCTGCTTATTTCTAATAACCTAAAACAGATATGAAGCTGTTGTTTTTATTGAACCGACACGAAACAAACAAACAAACTTCTTCTCTTAATTTAACACAGTTAAACAGGAGGACCGACACGAAACAAACTACCATACATTGGCAGCTCATATTAATATTAACGAGGTTTTGACAACAGTTGGACGTATATTAATATTTCTTAAGAATATGTTTTCGAAAATTGTGATGGTGAATTCTCTCCAAAGTCAATAAGTTAAAATGGATGACTTAAGACCAAAGAAACCAATGGAAAATCTGAAACGAAGGAATGGCGTAGTAGCCTAAGACTCTGCGACATCGTTTATTGGTGCCCCTGGTGGCTGAGATACGATAATGATTTTGGATTACGTTTTGTTTGTGACGGATTTATTACTACATATTTATTTTAATATCGATGTTTGTTTAAGTTAATTTTATGTTTAGAAATGTACATAACTTATAATGTTAAATATGTGTTGCGAAACTCCCACCTATTCTCTAAAGTTGTAGAAGATTCTCGAGTGTAAGAATCAACAATACATGTGTGTACGTAAACACTGTTAGTATTGTTGCGTAAAGTGAAGTTTCGAGAAACTCTCCACACGCCTATAAATATAAAGAACGCGACGC